>NC_142947.1:34357356-34434856 GCF_046866305.1 Octopus bimaculoides | reverse complement strand
ACAATACATAGAGCGGAATGCAGCGTGCAAAATGAAAATAAATAAAAGTTTTTTATGTAAATTAACGAAGTGTGTGAGCTCAAAACGAAATGAAACCTGGAGAGTGTGTGTGTGTGTGTGTGTGTGTGTGTGTGTGTGTGTGCGTGTGTGTGCGTGTGTGCGCGCGCGCGCGCGCGTGCGTGCGTGCGTGCGTGCGAGCGAGCGAGGCGATGCGAGCGAGCGAGCGAGGCGATGCGAGCGAGAACATTGCAAACAATGAATGAGATAAAGATGGGATGAAAAAAAACGTATAAATAAAGGCATGTTAAAAACTATATTACGTGAAATATCTAACTTTGTGAACTTTGTAAATATTTCTTTGAGTAATTTATCATAGTTGTTTATAAATAGCGAACATTAAATTTTTTTTTATTTAAGAAGAAAATGTCATAATATGAGGACCCTATTATATGTCTGAGGTCAAATTATTCATGCATCACAAGTATGGAAGTAATTGGTGAAGCATGAAAAATGAATACACACTCATCTTTGGTTTGAGTGCCATTCTTTCATTTGTCCACCCACTCGTATAGATGTAGGTATATAATTATGTGTGTGTGTCTTTGTGTCTGTGTTTGTTTCTCTCACAATTGCTTGACAACCAATGCTGGTGTGTTTATGTTCTTGTAACTTAGCAGTTTGGCAAAAGAGACTGATAAAATAAGTACTAGGCTTACAAAGAGTAAGTCCTGGGATCGATTTCTTTGACTAAAACATCCTTTAAGGTGGTGCGCCGGCATGCCCACAATCAAATAGCTGAAACAAATGAAAGAACGAAAGAAAAGAATATGGCAGGCTTCTTCCAGTTTCTATCCACCAAATCCACAAACAAGTCTCTGGTCGGCCAAGGCTATAACAGAAGACACTTACCCAAGGTGTCACACAATGAGACAGAACATGGAACCACATGATTGGAAAGCAGGCTTCTTACCACACAGTCTCACCTATATTATAAAATGTTATGAAGGTAGTAATCTGGCAGAATTATTAGCATGCTGAACAAAATACTAAACAGAATTTCTTCTAGTTTCAAATGCCATCAGAATCAACTTTGCCTTTCATCCTTTTGGGGCCAGTATAATAAGTACCAGTTGAGCAGAGGGATCAATGAAATTGACCAGACCCTTCCCACAAAATTTTATGCCTTTTCTCTATAGTAGAAAGAATTGTATTATCTATAAATATTACCATTTGTTTCCAGTTAAAGCAGAAAATGGAAGAGAAATTGGATAAAACATTTGAAAAATTTGAAGCTCTGCATTATAAGCAACAGCTAGTATCTGGAATGAATTATTTTGTAAAGGTAATTGTTGCTTTGTATTTTATTTACTCCATAGCTGTGGAGGCACAATGGCCCAGTGGTTAGGACAGCGGACTCGCGGTCATAGGATTGCGGTTTCAATTCCCAGACCAGGCGTTGTGAGTGTTTATTGAGCGAAAACACCTAAAGCTCCACGAGGCTCCGGCAGCGGATGGTGGCGAACCCTGCTGTACTCTTTCACCACAACTTTCTCTCACTCTTACTTCCTGTTTCTGTTGTGCCTGTAATTCAAAGGGTCAGCCTTGTCACATTGTGTCACGCTGAATATCCCCGAGAACTACGTTAAGGGTACACATGTCTGTGGAGTGCTGAGCCACTTGCACGTTAATTTCACGAGCAGGCTGTTCCGTTAAAAAAAAAAAACTCCATAGCTGTTTACATTTTGTTAACTTTGTTTATTTGTAATTTAATTTTTGAAGTCTTAACAGTCCTTGGTTCATTCATCTTACATGCATGCATTTGCTCGTAGATACATATGTCCATACATGGTGATTGCTCCATCTTCACATGATTGTTTCTTTCTTGTGCCTCCTTGTTGTCAATGGAATTTTTGACTTTCCATCCACGACCTCTCAGATGACTATTCAGTCCATCTGCAGATCTGCCCGGTTCGAGACATATGTGACAATTAATTCACTGTGTCACTTTGTAGGATATGACCTCTGTGAACTGCTGTATGTGTTTTCAGATTTGAAATTGCCTTGCAAACTTTTTCACATATTACACATGTTAAACCAATTGCCTGGTCTAAAAGGAAGGACTTTGTAAACTGCATTCAGCTGATCTTTTTTCAGGGGACATCATACACGCAAACACATGCACATGCATGTGTACATAGGGGGGGAGAGAGAGAGAAAGAAAGAGTTAACTACTCTGTCTAATTTATAGAATTGTAAACTTTAATGATAAATCTTAGATATTTATCTCAAATGTTCAATTTCTATTCTACAGATACATATTGGAAATGAAGAATTTGTTCATGCAAGAATTTACAAACCATTGTTTGATGCTGGGGAATTGACGTCAATAAAAGGAAGCTTGGCACTTGCTGATGAAATAGAATATTTTTAGATGGAACATCTTGTAAAATAATTTAATTTCTAAAAATGTAATTTTTGGAATAAAACATTGTTCTTAAATCTAACAAAAGTGTATAAAATGATTATTATTTGTCAATTACATTCTCATCGTTACATTTTTGAGTTGCATTACATATTTGATTGTGTTTTAGATGATTTTATTTCTAACAATCAATTTGTGAATAGTGGTACAAAATATGGAATGGAGTAGCTCTTAGCTCCTTCCATACAACTGCTCTGTACATTGAGCAGCAAAACATCACCACTAATACCAGTTTTGAGCATAGCTACTTGCATCTTCCCAGGAAATGCTAAGTTGTTTCAGATCTTTGAAGGTGGGTCTTCTTCTTTTCCTTCATTTCTCTGGTGGTACTCATTGTGTAGCTATACAATGGGTATCACCAAGGTATTTGTTCTTCAAGCAATCAGAAATATGACCTGCATGTCTTACTTTTCTTTTCACCACAATCTTCTGCAGACTGTGAAAACTGGCCCTTCTCAGGACTTCAGAGTTTCTGTTCCTGTTGGTGATCTGAGCGACTTTGGTAGTTATTTTCCCAGTTTCTCCTGCTCAAACTGCTGTTGGTAGGACAATACTCTAGTACAGCAGGATCTTTGTACAGTTACTAATTGAAATGTGGGCCTAGATCTTGTTCATTTCTCATTAACTCAATCTGTTTCTGTAACCATTTCTAGCCCAGTATTTGCACTCTGATGAATGCCGCAAAATCTTACTATAGGTAAGTATTGTAGGGCAAGGCATGTACTTCACAAACTTATCCATTGTCTGATTTAATCCATGATTGAAGACTTTTCTATAATAATAAAAATTCAACAAAGCGGGGAAAACGCAATTTAGCCTTTTAAAACCTGAAACACTGTTAATTTCATTTGATTATTGTAAATGTAATTTTCCAAATAATTTTATATTCTGGTCCATTCTGACGGTACATTTCTTTTAATCAAGGAGACAACTTTTTTGTGAGTCATCTTTTCAGTTACGGCGCCTTCAGTTGCGATGTTTGATACTGACGTGTTATACATCTCTTAAATTCATGTCTCCAAACGAGGAATCATAATGTAGATGTTCTCTTAGTATCTCCAAATGTAATAAGCAAGCAAATAAGCCTTTTTATTTTATTTTATCTTTTATAACTTAGTGAAAAAAATCTTTGTAGGCTTTCGCAACCTCGTGTAGTTGATATATAGTTTGAACATTTCCAAGTCATTTGTATGAAAAATGAAAGTCGAGAGTGAATATGAGAGATTATTGACACACAGTAAGGGTGACAGAAAGATGAGAAAGACACGTGTGGAATGTGCCTAAGATTATGACATATGCAGAAGATAACTCAGTGGAGTGGAGGCTGTTGTTGCATCATTAGAAGAACTAATAAATATCTATTGCGTATGTTATAGCTAATCGGCAGGACAGTTTTTTGTGTGTGTGTGTGTGTTTGCGTGAGCACACACGCGACCAGTGGTGCTTGTCTTCGAATCAATCCATGGCAGTAAATGGACTGTTTTAACTATGAAACGCCTCCCTTCCATAAAACGCAAAAGAGTGACAGCCACCGTTTTTATTGTTTAAGAAAAAGCGTCTTCTAGTAACCGAGAAATACTTCAGCCCTGATCAATTCATAGCTCTATAGATTCTCTACAGAGCTCAGAAATGATCTGTATTACCATGCCACTAACATATTCAGGATGATACTGTTGTTATACGTATATTGGGTTGGCAACTAAGCCTCCGCCGTTTACCGGGGCTAAGCCATTCCTTACGCCGCTTCATATTGATGTACAGGCACCATTCTTTGTCGCCAGTAACGATTCGGTAAAGAAATCGTTGCTTGTGTCCATGAGTTGAGCGGTGACGAGCAAGCAAACCAGCAGAGATTGTGACTCGTTGATTTTTGCTGTTGTCACTTAAAGCATGCAGAACCCATGCTCCATACTTCTGAGTCTTTCCCATCGAGTGAAGATGCTTCTCTATAGCAGTATGGAAGCATTCCATTTTCTCTGCTAGTTCCCTTGTCGTTTGACGAGATTTTTCGTGCAAAAGTTGATTAAATCGGTCCTCATTGAACTCAACTGGACGGCCAGAACGAGGTGCGTCTTTAAGGTCAAAATTTCCATTTTTGAACTTGGCATACCAATCATGAGCGATTCTTTCAGCTATGGCACCCTCTCCATACACAGCACAAATGCCACGAGCAGCTTTTGCGGCCTTAGAACCTTGATTAAAAGCAAGAAAAAGGTGTCGAAAATGCTTGTTTTTCTTAACTTGACATTCCATTTTAATGATCTGAAAATAAAACAAAAATTAACTAAAATTAGCTAGAAAAAAAAACAAAAACAAAAAACGAAAACAAAATAGATTCCAAAATGATTCAAAAATAGAACCCTCGAAAAAAATAGATCCGAAAATTTAAAAACGCAATAAATCCCAAAATAAAAAAAAGAACGTCGGGAACTTAGTTGCCAGCCCAATACAAAGTTCCCAGATTACACGCACGCACGCACGCACGTACGCACGCACGCACGCACGCACGCACGCACACACGCACGCACGCACGCACGCACGCACGCACACACACACACACACACACACACACACACACACACACACACACACACACACACACACACACACACACACACACACACACACACACACACACACACACACACACACACACACACACACACACACACACACACACACACACACACACACACACACACACACACACACACACACACACACACACACACACACACCCATCCAGCTGATGAGCAATAACATACTCAACGGGTAATTGCTATTTCGTGTAATGATGCAACAACAGCCTCCACTCTTCTACATATATCGTAATTTCAGATTCTTCCCACACGTATCTCTCTCCTCTTTCTGTCATCTTTGTTGTGTACCAATCGCCTCCCATATATCCTACACTAAATATTTCATCCACTTCTCATCAGAAATGCAATATCTGTAATTCATTCCCCATTTAATTTTTTATGCAGACAGCGACTTGGAAATGTTCAAACTAAAACCTGAACCACACCAGTCTGTAAGAGCCTGCGCACCCTAACCCTAAATTATAAAAGGAGAAAAGGAGGCTTATTCGATTGCTTATTACATTTGCAGATAATAGGAGAACACGTAACAACAAATAGTTCACTCAAACACCTATATTATGTCGCTGCCTGGAGCCATGCATTTAAGAGATGTATAACACGCGAGCATCACACATCGTAATGGAGGGTGTCTAAGTGAAGACACACAGCAAAAAACAACAAAAAGAAATGGTTCTAAAAAGTTGTCTCCCTTGATTAAAAAAAAGTACAATCTAAATGGACCAATAAAGTAAAAATAATTTTGAAAATTATATTTACTATAATTAAATGAAGTTAACAGTGTTTCGGGTTTTAAATAGCTAAAATGTCTTCCACGCTTTGATGCATTCTTTTTCTGTTATCAATACAAAACATTTGTATGAATGTCAGGAGAATGGCTGGAGATTACCACACTTCTATTCTTGATATGTGTAAGTTTTCATCATACAGTTATACTATAAATAACTGAAAACTCTGACTGTCAGCAGACTATAAATAATAGATGTATTGAATTTTATTATATGCTAATCACTCTCAACTAATTGAACTTTTCCATATCAATGACTCAAAGTAAAGGCGAGATAATTTCACGACAACCATGGTAAAATTTTTAAAATCTTAATTAATTTTATATTGTTTTATTGTTTTATCCTTTTATTTGTTTCAGCCATGCGGCTGCGGTCATGCTGGAACACCATCATGTAGGAAAAATCTAAGGAAAAAAATCTTCGAGAAACAAATCTTAGAATTAAAAAAATATCTAATCTTTCTGCACAGACAATAGAACAAGCATAGACATGTTATATCACCAGCATATGTCGTCTGCTCAAGCCTCTTTTATCGATCAACAGAGTTTTTTAGTCAGAGACAAAAGTTGCTAAGTGTTTTGGCCAGTAAATAAATTACGCAATTTAAAAATAAATTAAGGGAAGTAAGTAAACGAAGCCAATGACATTAATTTACGGAAATTACTTAAGTAGCAGTGTGCTAAATGACATACATGAAAATATTTTTTGTTTTTCAAGTAACTGAAATGTTGCACTCACTCGGCAAAAGACGTGATGAAAACTTACGCATATCAAGAATGAAAGTGCAGCAGACTCCGACTGGCATTCATACAAATGGTTTATATTAATAACAGAAAAAAAAAATGCATGTAGCAAAGCGTGATTAGCAACTAAAGTAGGAGACAAATTAGAAAAGAACAAAAACAAAATTTAACTACTGTAAATGTCGGAGATAGTTGTCATAGAGACTTTAGTCTCTCTCTATCACCTTTCAACATAAATATATGTTAAGGAACAGTAGAACAATTAACAACATTATAAAAATAAGTTTTATTTTGATGATGCTTGGTTTCACAATTTCTGTCATTCAGCTTAGCAGCCGCTGATTAAGTCGTAATTTGGTATTGGATGCCTGCCAGAGAAGCAAGTAGCTATCACCATCGAAGGCATCGGGGTGAAGAGTGCTTCGTTGAGGAGCGAGGAGTTGTCACGTAGAAGGTCAGTCGCGCAATTTGCTGAGAAAGTGAAACTCTCTGTTTAAGTACCAGTTTTACTACGCATACGCACGCGAGGGGCTTCCAGTGGTGAAGTCCCTTGCGCATGCGCAGAATAGTACTTCCTCAATGGCGGCTATAATTTCGCGCCACTACACTACAAATATCAATTTGCATGCCTAGAAAATAATCTAATACTTGTTTGCATTCGAGCGGAGAGTTATCGACCAGTTGGACTTTTGCTTTGTACAGAAATGAATTTTAAACACTTCTTTTATACAACATGGCTTTTCACTTGAAAATAAAGGAGCACAGTGATGCGGCATGACAAAATGAAAGACCATGGCCGGTGTTTACACGAGAGGGAAAGTGACTTCTGAAGGCAAAATAATGTATTATTTGTTTGTATTACAATATGAAGACTTCACAGGTAGTGTGCTGAGACATGGGACCATGACAAGCAGTGTGGCAAAAGAAAGAGCCTTTACTTCTATCTTGCTTTTGCTAATTTCCCTATAAAATTTCTTTGCACCCATCTTGAATGCCTTGTTTTGTTGATAAAATTTGATTGTCATAACTTCTGAGCCGTTGGGATTTTAGTTGTATTCTATTTTTCACTATTTCCTTAGTTGCAGGGAAGTTTATAAAATCTTTGATTTTATATTTTTGCTTAATTTATTGTAGCTTGTTTCATCTCAACATTTACTCCTCTAACAAATCCATCGAGAATTGATACATAAAAAATTCGATCTGTTTTTGTATTGCTATTTTCCACTTAGGAGGTCTATTGGCATGGCTGGTTCTTTTCTGTGGTGTCCTGATACCTAATTGAGCAGTTAAACTTTAGTAGTGGAATAAATGAGGTTATTTAAGGTTATTAGGCCATTTCCCTTATTTCTTAAAATCTGTCCAAGAGCAATATTATATATCATGATTATGTTGTTATTTTTCATGCTGTTTGAGAGCTTTGGTAGCGGTTCTCTATTGATGATGTCAGTAAACTCAGGCTTACTGAGTTCTCTCATATCTTCTTTTGCTTCTATGATCTTCCCTTTATAATTCACCTCAAATTCTGTGTCATATCCATCCTGGTGCTTTTGAGGCAGGTCTACTTTGTTCTCTTTTTCCGCATATCTGTTCTTTGTTATTCTTTCTTCAGCTTCCTCGTTAAGATGTACTGCTCGTACACTGGGTTTTGTGCATCTCTTACCTATTTTATCTGCATTGTTGCTACCATGGGATATTTGTGTCCTAATTTGGCTAATTTCAGCGTCAGTTAACTTTTTATTCTTAATGATGTCTCTGTGTACATTACTGAATTTATTTGCGTCTATATATCTGCGTATTTCGTTGCCTGCTAAGTTTCTCCATGAAGTGTATGTTTGTACAATGAAGTTGTTGTTATGGGCTTAGTTGGCCTGTATAGAAAGCTTTCAACAGATTTCTATAATCCTCGCTAGTCCATTTTATGCGTTTTGCTTTAGGGGGTGTTTTTGGTGGCGAAACTACAGCTCTAGGATTAGGGTTATCCTGGTTCTGGTTACCTGGTACTTCATTCTTTTGGGAGTTTGTTCCAGCAGCAGACGTTTTGACCCCAGTCTTGTTCCCTACTGGGTAACGCGGTCCTTGTCCTGGGCGATGACCGATCGGGCATGAGGTTTGGTTTGCCATTAAAGCATTGACGGTGACGGTAGGAGACGGGTCTGTTTGCTCAAGCTTGACTTTTTGATGACACCGTTTCTTCGAACATATATATTTATCATATCGTAGGCTCTTTTTTCTTTTTGGTAGCTATGTTTCCGGGCGTAACTGTTTAGGGATGTTTTAAACTGAGTGACTAATTTGCTCCTTTTTTATAATCGTTTGTGGGAAGCCACTTTGTTTTTACTTTGTACGGTGTCGCTCGTGACATGAGTTTTCTTTTACTTTCTCTGTGTGTACGTGTGTGTCGTGTCGGCATTATTTATGCTGTTTGTAAATATTAGCATGTGCACACGGATGCGTGGGCAGTTGCATGTATACGTAATTATTCAATTTACGTAGTTACTGTGTAATTAGTGTGTTTTTCCAGCGTTCTTGGTGCTGGTTTCGACGTCTTGTGTATGTCACATTGAGATATGACGCACTTAAGAAAGAAACTACACTGTATGTAACAAAGATCTTTCCGGTTTTTTAGTTCCTTTGCTTTAACAGGACTTTTCCCATAGTTGTATCGCGAAGATTTCCTTTCATTGAACCGATGTTATCAGATTAAGTTTTTGTGGAGAGAACTCCTTAGAATACGTCCATGCTGTTATTTAGACCGGAGCTGCTATTGTTGTTGTTGCTGTTGTTGTTATTATTCTTCAGTAGTTTTATTTTTATAACGTGCTTTCACTTCACTACCGATCACAGTTCTGTGTGCCTTGAGTATGTGCTGTGGTTTGTTGTGATGCTCTTATGGTTACTGTATTGAAAGTGTTTTGCGTAGGATGTGTGCAGTGCCCAGTAGTGCAATTCTCTGTATGTTATATATATTTGTAAGTCCTAGTGTTTTCGTTATGTATTTGTTTGAATATTTTTTTATTATACCTAAGGCACCTACTATGATAGGAATTGTTTCTGTTTTTAGATTCCACATTCGAGTTACCTCTATTTCCAGGTCTTTGTATTTTGAAATTTTCTCCATTTCTTTTAGGGAAACGTTGTCATCTGCTGGTATTGATACATCAATTAGAAAGCATTTTTTTCCTTCATGTTCTTTGACAACTATATCTGGTCTATTTGCCTTAATTTCTCTATCTGTGTGTATTGGCATATCCCAGAGTATGGTTGCTTTCTCGTTTTCTGTGACCTTTTCTGGCGTGTGTTTATACCATCTTTTTTCTGTTGTTATTCCATAGTGTTGGCATAGCTTCCAGTGTATATAGGTCCCAGCTCTGTCGTTTCTGTGAATATATTCCTTCTTAGCCAGGACTGGGCAGCCAGAGATAATGTGATTTATTGTTTCTTGTCCATCGCCACATATTATTATTATTATTATTATTATTATTATTATTATTATTATTATTATTATTCTCATTAGCATCTTCTTTCAATTCTGTTTACATTTCATGCCGAGTGTCTTCCTGACACCTGGGGCAGAGAAACGTACTGTAAACATTGATAGGCCATTAAAATAAACACACCAGATTGTTCATTAACAAAGTGATGTGATAGAGAGAAAGTGGAAGACAGAGAGAAAAAGGAAAATTAGAAAGAAATACAATGAAGGGGAAAAGGAAAGAAAATTCACAGCGACAATGCTCTTCTCAATACGTGTGACGTACCAGTTAAGACCATCTTTTGCACTTCCTGCATGGATGGTAAGCCAGGGATCATTCTTAAATCATTTTCAGTTCTTTTTTATTTTTTATTATTATTCCGAGTGCTCCTACAATCACTGGTATTGTTTCACAAAGCTTGTCTCCCTTGATTAAAGAGTACAATCAGAATGAACCAATGAAATAAAAGATTGTTTTGAAAATTACATTTACAATAATTAAACGAAGGTAACACCTTTTTCGGTTTTAAATGGCTAAAATGTGTCTTCCACGCTATGCTCTTTCATTTTGTTTGCTATTAAGGCAAAACTTTTCTATGAATGCCAGCAGCATAATCAAGGACTGCCACTGTTTCGTTCTTGATATTCATCTATTCTTGTACTTGTTTCAATTATTTGACTGTGGTCATGCTGGAGCACCGCCTTAAAAGGTTTTAGTCTAATAAATGAAACGTATTTTTAGTCTAAGAAATCAATACTTATTTTTTGTAAGCCTAGTACTTTGCAATCCAAGCAATGGTGAGGGGACAAACACAGGCACAAGGACACGCGCGCGCGCGCGCTCACACACACACACACACACACACACACACACACACACATCCTTCTATGTTGGATATACAGATTTCACGAAGCGAGGATAAACACAACTGTCTTCACACAACGTACTTCAAATTACTCCACTAAAACACGATACTCCAATAAACACAAAGTCTCAACGATCTCAACGAATTCCGACGACTTCCACGAACTCTCAACGACTTCTACGACTTTTTCCTCGTCTCAACCAATACGCTACTCTTCGTAAGAGTTCGGCTAGTCCATTTTCCTAATCGCACATGGATGTCAATGACTCTCGCTCCTTTGAGGTTGACTTCTGCTGGAAGTTATTATTATTTTTTCTTCTTCTTCTTTCTTCAAATTTTCTTCCATTTCTCGCCGAGTGTTTTCCGTACACCTAGGGCAGAGAAGCTCATTGTATGCATTCCCAGTTTACACACGCAAATTCACAGGTAAAACATGTATTTTAAAAAATTAATAAATAAATAAATTCATGAATGGATGTTGTTTTCACATCGATAATGCTCTTCTCAGTACATGAGTCGTTCTAGTTAACACGATTTTTTGCACTTCCTGTAGGGATAGTAAGCCTGGTATCGTTTTCAAATAGGTTTCAGTACCTTTTTTTTATCATTCCTAGAGATCCTACAATCACTGGTACGGTAGTCGTCTTGAGATGCCACATTTTTTCAATTTCTATTAGCAAGTCTTTATATTTACCGATCTTGTCAAATTCTTTCGCCGCTATATTGTGATCACAAGGAATACTCATGTCAATTAATAACCACACCTTTTTTTGTATGATCTTTTATAATAATATCCGGTTTATTAGCTTTTATAGTTTTGTCGGTATGTACTGTCCATCCCAGCGATATTCTTCTCTTAGTTGTTCTCGATGTATGACGGTACTTATTTAGTTAAACTATTACACAAAACATGTAACACTTAATCAATGCTTATATTCACTAACCCATTGTGCCATAGGACAGTTAGGTTGTTGAAATTAGGAGCTTTAAATGGTCCGAATTAGTACCTGAAATTAGGAGCTTTAAATGGTCCGAATTAGTACCTGAAATTAGGAGCTTTAAATGGTCCGAATTAGTACCTGAAATTAGGAGCTTTAAATGAATTTTTTTTTCTTTTGTCACATAGCCCTGAGCAAACAAACACATCAAAGTAGCGGGGACTCTTTGATCTTAGGGGTTCAAAGCAACCCCGCTATTGTTGATACTATGATAGCATCTTGTCGCTTCACCCTGTAAATCGTTGGTAAATAAGTAGATTGCAAATGGGACCCAGAGGACCCTTTAGTCTTGTCATGTGCTTGTTGTATGATAAAATTGTCCCTGTAGACTCTGTAATGTAATTAGTGGAAATGGCATCCAGCAGCAGAGACTAAGCTCAAAGCATCTAGGATATCAAGCATAAATTGATTTAAATCGTGATGTTTCAGTCAAACCATACCAGTATGAACACCAGATATAAATCAATAATGATGATGACAACGACCATAGGTGGCAATAACAACTAAGAAGACAACAGTCCAGATATATAATAATAGTGGTCTGATTGAAGAGAAATGCCTTCATTCAACAATAAAACCTGGCGATGGATTAGTTTGTAAAGTAAATAACTTGCTCTACAACACTTCCTTATAATGAGTGCAAGTAATGGGTGAAAAGTAGTTACAATCAGGAATCAAAATTAAGAAACAGATTAAGTTTGTGAGTATCTTTATTCTGTTCTATATTTTCTGGCAATATTCATATATCGATCATCCCAAATCAAATCATCAGGATCTATAAAATGTATTCTTTAGTGTTACCGTTTCCTATTTATATTTCGACTATTATATTAATTTTACAGTTTTGTTAGAATTACAAAGTATTCTTTATTCCAAAAATCACATTTCTAGAAATGAATTTATTTACACAATTTTCCATCACTAAAAGGATTCAAGTCGTCAGCACGCGTCATGTCGGCTTTTACTGCTCGTACTGTAAAGTCAGTTTTGAATTCAATTTCCATCCGAGAAAGCATTGCATGAACACATTCTTTACTTCCAATAAGTATCTGGAGATTAAAATTAAACATTTGAAATAAATATATAAGATTAAATATTAAAGCTTACAATTCTATAAATGAAAAGTCAAGTGGTTGTGTGTGTGTGTGTGTGTGTGTGTGTGTGTGTGTGTGTGTGTGTGTGTGTGTGTGTGTGTGTGTGTGAGTGAGTGTATGGGTGTGTGTTCATGCGTGTGTGTGTGTAGCATTGTCGGTATGTTTATATATTATAGCTTTGGGACAGCCAAAGCCTTGTGAGTGGATTTTTCAGACAGAAACTCTATACAGATATGGCTATGTGGTTAAGATGTTTTCTTTCTATCCATCAGGTTTTGGGTTCGGTCCCCCATCATAGAAATTTGAGGAAGTGCTTTCTACTATAGTTCCAAGACGAGGGTAACCTTGTGAGTGAACCTGGTTCATGGAAACTGTGTTTTGTGTATGTATGTGTACGTGTGCATGTGTGTATGCGTCTATATATTTGTTTATACACTCTACGAAAATTGCTAAGTACATTCAGTGAATCTGTTATCATTTTCTCTCTCAAATGTCATCCTCTCTCTTTACGACATGAAAGAAGTGACCTTGAATAGGGGTTAGATATTTCATTATTTCATTATTTCTTAAAAAGTAGAGACATAATTTTTAAAAAATAGAGACAATTAAAAAAATATTTTGGGTTTTACTCTTTGTTTTTGAAATCATAGGGATCTCAACATTGCACCCTTTTTATTCCATTTAAAAAATGTTGAATGACAAAGCTTTTTGCATTAGTTTTCTTTTTTTAATTCTTCCAATCTTTGACCATGTATTGTAATGTTTGACAGTATTGTGTGAATCACTTTGCTAACTTGATGAGAATATATCCTTCTCTATGTGTAGGATCTCATGGTGTGAATAGGTCTTGTTTGCAATCCATGGCTTTCTAATGAATATGTTTCTACTTAAGCGTATCCTTCTACTAATCACTATGACATGATATACTTACTACATATACTTATCTTTATACATGATTAAAATGTATAGAAATGGTAATTCTTTCCGATTAAATTCCATCGAAAACTGATTATTCTCGTTAATATTATTTGTTTAGTTCTTAAATTTTATTTGTTAATTTAGATCCCTCTGTTATGGAATTAAGCAGTCATCTAGATATCTTTTCCAGTTATTTTGTTATATATGTGCAGAATGTGTCTCCAAACTTATTCGTAGATTCTTCGAATATTATCTAGGTTGGCATACGTAGGAGCAACTTTTGTTCCCATCGCTGTCCTTCAAATTTGACGGTACGTTGAATCATCAGATGGGAAGTAATTATTTGGTAGTACGAGACTGAAACATTCCGTAATAAATTGCTTTTGCAATGCGGTCTGGTAAATGAACAGGGTATGGATCTAAACAATATGTTTAATGTAGTGGTTTCATAATAATGGGTAACCCTGTTGTATAGATTAATAACATCAAAAGAAAGTATAATTGTATTCTGACTCATCGTGTTTGATAATTAAATAAGTAGCTCCAGATAAATTACTGTATGTGCGTTCAGCAAAGTTTTAGTAATATCGCGAAAGAGTCGTTTGATCTGAGCTTCAACTCGTTTGGAGCTGATATTTTGCTATTCTTGAATTTAGAGCTTTTACAAGCGTCACATATAGCTTTATGTTTGTGAATTTGGAGTAGAACATAGAAATTACTAGCTTTCCCCTGAAAATGCTTATTCAATCAAATACTTTAAGTGTCAAACATTTACGCTATTTATTTAATGAAGTGAATAGATTTCGCATTACCGTCAATTGTTTATTGTTGTATGATGTTTTTAATACTAGTTATCATTTCCCAAGATCTCAAGTATCACTTCTTTGTAATATTTTGTATTCATGAGAACAACACCGTCTTCTTTAATCGTAATGAATTTACGGGAAGTATCAATGGTTTTACTCTTTCCTTTTTTCGGACAGAGTTTGCTTTTATTCTTTACTAGTGATTCATCGTCACTGTCAGAAATTGTCCGGTTTGTCTAAGTTCTAGGCTGAGCTCTGTGATATTATTTATCATTCCTGGGAGGGTGGATTTTCGGAGATTTTCACTTGTACCTCACTTTGATGATTCAACGTTCCGTCAAATTTGAAGGAGTGCGATGGGAACCAGAACGCTCCTACATACGTCAACATAGATAATATTTGAAGAACCTACAAATATATTTGGAGAAACATCCTACGCATATCTAAGAGAAAACTGGAAAAAATATCTAGATGGCTGCTTAATTCTACAGCAGAGGGATCTAAAATAAACCGGAGCCGGAGTCCCCAAAGCAGTTCGATACTGTAGACAACCTCGTTCTGGCAACTCCTGTGGCTCCAATTGTGCCAAGTCGTACTGGTTCCCAGCTTTTCCCTTGGGTAACATTGGTGGCGGTGGAGAGGGAAGACGTGTTGCATGGGCGACTGCCGATCTCCCATGGAAAAACTGCTCAGGTCCGTCTAACCGCAGTGTTAAAACACGGAAACCAGTAGTCTACCGGTTTTAATCCTGCACATAATTGACGTAAGAGCAAGGCGCCAGGGGCTACTTTCGATGGAGGGGGAGGCCACTGAGCCTCACTGGACAGTTACCGTCCGCCTCAAGCTGGGCAGCTCCCAGTTAGGTGCTGCCACGTCACAACTTACCTGTTCCAGTGGATGCGTGAGGCTTAGGGAAATTAATATCTTGAATTGTGGGCTGTAAACACTATACCAAGAAAAACGAATGAACAAAAAAAAATTTAAAAAAGGATTTTCTTTTGCTCACCTATTTTGAATTGATTTACCGAATCTATCCCATGTTTCATAGCAAATATTTGTCCAAAGTAATAACTGGTACGAATCTTCCTGTTAAAAAATTTTATATTTTGTATTTCATGTTTTGGGGTTCATCTAGGATTTCATTTCATAAGTTATATACCTTCAAGGATTCAGATGATTCCTGTTCCGTGATTATTCCTTGCAGGTTCCAGGAGATTTAATTTGTTGGAGAAATAAATTGTTAGTGTTATGGCTTTTGGTGTGACTTTTCCATTCCTATTCTTTCTGGATTTTTCTATATGGTCAAATTTCGTCTTTTGATATATTGAGCTTATGTATGATTGTTCTACCAGAGTTCTTAAACTCCCCATTAATATGTAGGAGCCAATTATCATTTCTCGCCCATCATTGGAGGGACACGAGTTCCACCATTTCACAATTATTTTTCTTATCGTTCCAAAGTTTCAAAATATTTTGTAAGTCAAACATTCGGCGTTTTTGGTACACTCTTCTTCCATTTGTTGATCAATTTTTTCCTAGTGGTTTTCATAATCTCATCTTTTTATTTAAGAGGTTGTATTTCCTTATACATTTTCATTAAAGACATTTGCACCTGTAGTCTTCGTTGTTGTTCTGGTTCTCCAGTTATATTTTTTATTTGTAACTTATGAGGAAAATCTACTTAGATGTTCATCCATTTTTCATAAATGTCAGCTTTGTTGTTTTTTACCATGTTCCAACAGACGAACTTCCTAGTCATTAGCTGCTTCTTCCAGAAGTGTCCCATTTTGTATTTGATTGAATATATTCAATCAGGGAAGTTATTACTTCTTTTGCTATTTGAAGAATCCGTCTCCATCCTGAAGGTTATTTTTTCTCCAATACATTACTTAGTCTTTGTAAATTGATACTGACTCTTCATTGTTAGTTGACTTATTTTCGTCCTCAGTGATGTTTTGTTTAAAGACATGTGATCCATTGATTTTTCTCCCCAAATAGTAAGATTTCCGCTTATTTTCTGAAGAACTTTTACGATTTTATCGTTGGTTGCATTATTGTGGCATTTCCAGACTTGTACAGTAGAATGAATTTGAACAAACAGCAAAATGAATGCTACACAACAAGCAACTGCTTGTCAGTTTCCATCTACTAAGTCTTTGGAAGACCTGGTGGGTTCTAGATCCTTGGTAGAAGACCCTTATCCCAAGTGCTGCGCTGTGGGACTGAACCTAAACCCATGCAGTCGGGCAGCAAACTTTTTACCAGCGCAGCCGGACGGACAGACGAACAGAGAAATGGATGGATGAAAGACGAGATGTTAAATGAAGAAAAGATTGCAAAAATAAAAAAATACAAGTAAACCAAATCAATAAAATATAAATATTTATGGAATAAATATATAAAGATACATAACAGTTACCTTTACCACATAATTGGTTGAACCGCACATAATTTCCCTCCTGTGCAGCAGAGCGACAAATGTTTCCGAATTTCTCCCCAATATGTTTTCAATTTCCTGCTTTTTCTGAAAGCCAATGATAATATTTATAGTTTTAGAATAAAATAACAATAAAAATAATTATATTGATAACGTCAGGAGAAAAGTACAAATATAATACAACTGTATTAGCTATGGGACGTTACGGCGCTGCCTATTTGGTGTCACTTATTCGACGCTAACTTACTTGATGTCAGACATTTAAATGTTTCTCTCGTTCTCTCTATTTCCCCCCTCTCTCGGTTTATGTGTCTAATCATATTTCTCTATGTGAATGAGGAGAGGGAAAAATGTTTATACGAATAATGTTTAATCAATAAATTCTTAAGTTTCTCTCTCTTCCCTTCTCACCTCCTCTTTCTTTTTTCTCTTTCATCATTACTATCTGTATGTGAATCATTCTACACACACGCGCACGCGCATATATATGTGAGCGTTTGTTTGTGCGTGTGTGTATTTCCTGTGACAAGAAGTACTCTCTGTCAAACCATAGTGAATATCCAGTCATCCGTGCCTAATCGTCAGCGTACAAACAGCTGCGCCATATTTTCCCATTCTGAACTGTATCCCCTCACATTAGAAACTATTCGCCCCTTTAGAATAAAACCAAGAAAGTGATAAATTATAAATGGAAAGAGAAGGTGCGTGGAGTTATGTCTACGTAATAATCTTTATTGCGTAAGGAGATTTAGTTGTCGTCATATAGAAATTGATGCTAAATAACCTGAAACAAAAAGGACAGATGTGAATGAAAAAGAAGACTTTTGAATGACAGAATAGACACATGTGTGCTTGGGAAGAAGTGTGACATGTATAACAAGTGGGGGGGGGGGGATGCAGACAAGACCAATTTGAATAATCTATTTTCTGTGTTTTATTTATTTAATTATTCATAGATTTATTTATTTTATTTAATCCTCTTATTCAGTTTACAGTTCAATAGTCTGACATTTTTCAAGCAATCATATTTATTAAAATTTAAGACTGAAACTATGAAGTCTCCTCATTTTAAGATTGAAAGGAGTCTTATCGTTGTTGATATTTTTTCTTTGCTTTTGAGGTTTTTTTAAAATTGAAACTTGTTAATTAGAACAGTTTAGGTGATTAGCTAAAATCTACTCGCTCATATAAAAGATTTACGGCTGAAACAAATGGCATATTATTTATAACTTTCACAGTATAAGAATAGTTTCAAATTTTGGTACAAGGTCTAAGTGGCAATGTAAAAGTTCCTTCATGAACTTGCTGATTACGAGCTAATGAGGCTATTCTACGGGTATCGTGTGTATAAATTTCTCTCAATTGAATGAGAGGGATAGTGTATTTAGAATGATCTTATTTGGGGATATATATACAATATGTATACATACATACAAATATGTGTGTGTGTGTGTGTGTGTGCGTGCGCGTGCGTATTACGTCCCTGAAGTGACTAAGAGTACTAGTCAGCACCAGTATTGCTAGAAATAAGTGTTAAAACAACTCATAGCCACAAGAAGCACTTTATCTTAATGAGAAGCACTTTATCTTAAAGAGGCCAGCTTCCTCAGCGTCCAGGCATAGTGTTTTCGCAATTTTATTAATGTTCCTGAGTGACTCTCACCTAGCGCCTTGAGTAAACTCAACTCGCCTTTCAGTCAAAAGTCAAAATTACAAATAATAATGGTGGTTTATTTACCACCATGAAGCCTTAATAAAAATGCGAAATCATTGTGATCTAGCTATGTCTAGGTGCTGCATGAGCTTGCCTCTCTTGTCAGTTCATTAAGATAAAGTGCTTCTCGCGACTACGAGTTGTTTTAACTGTTATTTTTAGCCATACTGGTGCTGACTAGTGACGTATATATCTCTGCATTTCAGTTGTAAAATTGTTAATAAACAACCCAAGAAATCAGGATCTTTGTGGTTTCCGTCACGGTCTACAATTTTACTCCAATCGTTTTCAAAATTGGTATATGGATTAAGTTTTGCATACTAATTATGAAAATGAAACTAATTTTATCCTATAAATCCATAATCAGAAATTCGCAAAATTTGGTTATTTTAGCCAGGCAGAAGCGAGTATTTTATACACCGTGGCGAGGAGCTGTTTCCACCGTACCCAAAGCAAAGAAGCACCATGTGCTCCATAGCTGATTGCGAAGAACTCTGTTTCCATAGTAACCAAATAAACTGCGCATGCGCACAAGGAGTGTAACCACCACGTGTTCTATAATTGTTTGTTTTCATAACAGAAGGAATTCAACCCTTCCATTGTTGACTCTTTGTGAATTTATGTGAAGAAGGAGATATTAGAAAGATAATTTATTTTATAAAATCCTAGAATGTATTGCAAACTTTTGTTCTTGAATTTTTTAAACTAATAATTGTCTGTTTTCAGGAATTTTTTTGACTGTTATTTCTAGCCACTCCTGTTGGTTTCTTCGTAGCTTTTAAATATGTAATTTGCTCGCGTATGTTTTAACACTTTTTACTGTTTACTGTATCTAGTTTGTTTTGACATGCCGATGACCCTCTCCCCTTGATGATGGAAGAGACAGCGAACGCGCTCTTTTTTGACTGACTGAAAATTTTGAAAATTATCAAATTTTGAACGCCCGGAATAAATGAATAACAAACACGGATTCAGCTCCAAAATTACATCCATATGATACATTAAAAGAGTTTTATAAAGATTCCAACCTGCAGTGACGATAACCACAACGATCCGGAAATCAGCGTGTGATTTCTACAATAATCTTATATACTGACTAGGCAAGTTGAGTTTAACCTAAGGCACAAGGTGAGAGTCACTGGGAAGCATGGGCGCTGGTGAGCTTACCTCCCTTGTCAGTTCATTGAGAGAAAGTTTTTCCCAAGGCTATAAGCTGTTTTAGTCTTATTTCTAACGATGCTGGGGCTCACTAGTGTCTTTTGTCATTTTAGTGACGTATATATTTCTGCATTTCGGTTGTAAAATTGCTAATGAACCACACTTACGATTTATAATTTTCACTTTAAACGTTTAGGAAATCAGCGTATTATTTCTACGATAATCCTATATACAGATAAGGCGAGCTGAGTTTAACCAATGTGTTAGATGGAGAATCACTAAGGAGCATTAATAAAAAGACGAAATCACTGTGATCTGGGTATGCTTGGATGCTGCGCGAGCTTGCCTCTCTTGTCAGTTCCTTAAGATAAAGTGCTTCCCGTAACTATGAGTTGTTTTAACTCTTCTTTCTAGCAATTCTGGTGCTGACTAGTCACTTTAGTGATGTATATATTTATGCCTTTCGATTTATGATATTAGGTCGTCAGGTATGAAATTTGTAGTAAGGTATGTTGTAAACTTTGACAGCTGCTCATTTTGCATCATTATTATATTTTGACAATCTTTATTTTTTGTTAGAAAGCTAACACAACTATTTCTTTATTCTAACTCATTTTGCACTTCATAAAGTATTTATAAATCGTTTTTGCTATTTTTCTTTAGAGATGGATAAGTCGTAAATTCGTACAGTTTTGAAATATGAGTTCTTTCTAGGAAATACAGCATCACAGACAGCTCGAAATATTAGTGTAGTATTTCACTCTAATGTTATAACACAGTAGTCAGTTTCATTTTGGCTTGCAAAATTTCGTTCTGGTAACTATGTCCTCACAAATGAGCAACGCGGTCGACCAGAAACGAATGGGGGATAATAACGAACTGAAAGCCATCATCGAACCAGATCTATCTCAAAGTGTTGTTGTTTGGTGTTAGCAAGCAAACACGGTAAAGTGAAAAAGTTGGACAAGTGGGTTTCACATGAACTCAATGAAAATCAGAAACAGCAACGTTTGGAAGCCTATATAATGCTACTTTCTCGTCACAAAATTGAATAATTGAATAAAGCCAGACATGCAAGTACTTAGGAATCAATGAAATTGATACAATGCAACACACTAGCCTTCCGGGTATGAGTTACAGCTATAATATTCTTAACAAGACTGTAAAAGAAGTAATCAATATAGAGAAGAAAACAAGAAAAATGACAGGATTTAGGATGCACCACCCAAAATCTAACCGAGAAAGACTATATATACAACGTATCGAAGGCGATAAAGGCCTTATACAGCTAGAAGACTATTACAAAATAACCACCATAGGACTACAAAAATACTTACTTCAGAAACAAAGAAAATTAATACAAATAGCCACAAAATACGAACAAAACAAATAAATGTTTTCAGTCTTTAAGCAAGGTGACAAATACAAAAAAGAAGTCATAGTACCTAACAACTATGAGGAAAAAGAAGAAACAACAAAAGCTATAAAACAACTGAAATCCAAACTAAAACTGGAACAGCAACGGATCATGATAAAACTATGGTAAGAAAAACCCTTTCATGGCAAATACTGGGTTAAACTAAACAGAAAAGAAATGGACAAAGCAAGATCCCAACAATAATTGAGATCTCAGGACTCAAAGCAGAGACTGAAAGATTTTTAATTGCAGCGCAAGATCAAAGACTTCCCCACCTGAAATCATAAAAAAAAATACGTAATGGAAAGAAATACAAGTAAATGCAGAATATGTGTAGATGGAGAAGAAACAATAAATCATATTGTTTCTGGCTGTCCAGTCCTGGCTAAGAAGAAATATATTCACAGACACGACATAGTGCAGTGAAAGCACGTGATAAAAATAAGACTACTATATAATAATAATAATAATAATAATAATAATAATAATAATAACAACAACAACAAAGATAAACTTTCAAAGTACAAAAATCTGGAAATAGAGGTAACTCGAATGTCGAGTCTAAAAACAGAAACAATTCCTATCACAGTGGACACATTGAGGTATGATAAAAAATATTCAGGCAAATAATAATAACGAAGATAAACTTTCAAAGTACAAAAATCTGGAAATAGAGGTAACTTGAATCTGAAGTTTAAAAATAGAAGCAATTCCTATTATAGTGGGTGCATTAGGTATGATAAAAAAAATATTCAGGCAAATCTGGAGCCTAAAAACAGAAACAATTCATATAATAGCAGGCGGAGTGGTCGTATTTGCACTATCAATGCTAACTTTCGAAAATTAAACAAGACAAATTATAATGAAATGAAATTAAGGAAAATAGAATTAAAAAAAAAAAAAACTCACGTCATTGCATATTTGTTGAACCTCATCGGTAGCCGGTTCCGGAGCAGTCCAAAAAGGCAGTCCAGGGATTATTATGTTCGCCATCGTAATTAATCAAGAAAAGAGTCGGCAGATCTATATGAACCAGTGGACAACGCCAGAGGATATATAGTAAAAAGAAAATCTATGGAAGCCACTACAAATAGAAATGCGATATTTTCAGTTTCAACGACTTCCCGGTCTATTTATGATTTGTTCTTTTATTCTTTTACTTCCTTCTTTCATTGGACTGTAGCTGTATCTTGCTGGGTTTAGTCGATCAAATCAACCCCAGGTATATTTTTCTTAGTCCGATACTTATTCTATCGGTCTTTTATAGTGAAGCGCTAAGTTTAAGAATACAAGTTGTGAAGGAGTGTGCAGAGAAACAAAAGGACAGCAACACACACACACACACATAGATTTAGACAGATTTATAGGTATAGATACATGAAGGGCTTTAATCAGTTTCTGTCTACCAAATTCTCTCACAAATCATTGCTAGGCCCGGGGCTATACAAGTGTCGCACAATGAGACTGAACCCGAAACCACTTGGTTGCGAAACGAACTTCTATTTTTTTATTTCCCCATCCCACCCATTATTGCACCTAATGAAGATACCTTATGGTTCAGACCTATAATTTCCAGTCATAACGGTTTGAATAAAACACTTTACAAAATAATTTGCCGCCCCGATTCAACTTTCAATTTTATGCAAGTGTAATTTATATCGAAAATTTTAATATAAAAGATAATACGTTTAATCCATGGTCAGCCCAAATTGAGAAAACTTATGGCAATAGACGGTCCAACCGTAACCATTCAGTCTTTTCTAAAAAACAAAAAAATATTCGTCAGACTACATTACTCTCTGTCACTATCTCTTTTCTGATAAAATAGTTAACGCTCCAAAGCAGAAATTGTTGAAAATTATTTCTTGATGGTCTGATTCAATTGTATACAATATGAATCAAAATTAATGAAGTTTAAAATTATAGTATATAACAATATAAGTCAATACGTATTATTTTAAGTTGATATGAATAACACTTAATGCAATTAAGAATAATTAACAATTATACTCAATACTTGATTGGCTCCAAGAATGAAGAAATCACTTGCCAATTTTTGCTGCCTTCATTTTCTACCCTCGTAAATTCCTTTATATATGAGCGACAAGTGCAATATTTTTAATTTATTAGAAAGCACACAACTTCAACATGAGAATAGCGCTTTCCAAGTGGGCACATGTAACTTCAAAGTGAGATTTCAGATCTTCTTCCACTTCAGATCTTCTTCCGTATTTTATCCGCCTTTTTTTCCTCAGGGTTTGTATAGGTGTATGAAATATTTCAGTCGTGACTGCTTTTGATCTTCCCTGAGCAAGCGAGGCACTAATTTTGCTACAGTTCTTTCCATTCGCAATTCTTCAGTCAAAATTCCTCGGCAGGAGCTCCAGGACACACTAGTTACATTAAGAAGTCCGTCAACTGTTCGGTGACGGTTCTCCAAGATCAGTTCATGAATTTTCATAATGCTTTCTTTCGTTCAGAAGGTCGATGGTCGCCCTAAAGTGGTTGGTCTTCAAGCGACAAGTGAACATTCCTACATCGTGAAAACGACGCGTAAACTTGTGATTTGCTTATGGCACCGTCCTTGTAAGCTGTCTGAAGCATGACAACTGTTTCGGCCGCCGTTTTCCACCGCAGAAAACATAATTTCACTGTTCCTTCGTTTAAGCCAACTAAAAAGTCGGTGAACAGAGGAGAAGCACTGCAACACAAAGACGCACCACGTAACAGTAGGACGCCACAGGACAACGCCGATCGGCAGAATGATTTCGGAGAGTTGCAACTAGTGGATTCTAGTTGTGAGAGTCTGAATTACAGTCAATAGTCATATTGACTGCATTCAATAAAACAGTGGCCCACAATGTGTTTGTGGTGACAATACTCATACCAACATTTAGGCTACTTGATTAAACACTTGAGATCTGAGCCATTGATGTGAAAACTCGAAAAATACTAACAAGCACTCATAATTTCCACAAACAGTGAAGTAGACCGCCTCTACCTATAGAAGGCAGGAGACCGAGGTGCTATTATTGTGGAAACGATCAGCATGTCAAGGTCGACTGCCCGAAATGCAAGGAGGTGCATCGGACCCTACTACCGACACCAGAACCGAGGGCACCTCCAGTAGAGCAACAGCAGAAACCAACCCAAACATCAACACCATCACCACCAACAGCAACAACAGCGACACCGCCTCCAGCCGTCGCCAGGGAACCACATATATCCATCTATACATACATACTACATACATGTATATACACACACACACACACACACACACACACACACACACACACACACACACACACACACACACACACACACACACACACACACATATATGTATATATGTATGTATATATATATATATATATATATATATATATATATATATATATATATATATATTTATACATATATATATATATAAGTAAGAATTATTAATTTATTAATATATAATTAAATTTCTTTTCTTCTACTAATAAAATACGGATTATACATGATTGGGTGCTGCTCACATTCTGCAGCAGGACAGGTACACGAAACATCATCACCAGGGTGCGGGGAGGCAGCAGCAGCCATTAAGTTCGTGAAAGAGGGAGAGAGATCAGTATGGTTAGCAAAAACAATACATAACTTGCTGCATGGATCTCAACCATGGGATATGAATATGGAGTTAGAGGAGAAATTGCAGTTTCCCCAGGTTGTTCATACAACCCTGAGGCCAGATATGGTCCTGTAGTTCGAAAAGGTCAAGAAAATTATCATATTTGAACTCACAGTCCAGTGGGAAGAGAGGTGTGATGAGGCCCATGAACGGAAGCCTGCCAAATATGAGAGCCTTCTGCAAGGTTGTGGGGGAAAGGGATGGCAGGTATGACTTTTCCCAGTCGAGGCTGGTTGTAGGGGATTCCCTGCTCAGTCGGCATGGGGATGAGAGGTAAGAAGTGAGGGGTGGCAGTGCGCAGGACGGGAGAGGCTGTCGAAAGAGCCTCTTGTTGGCTTTGGAGCAAGACAGAAGAGTAAATCTGAAAACCAGGACGAAATGAGGAGCAGTGACTTGGGCAACATGGACTGACCCACCAACTGTTGGGGGTTACGGTTCAGGATCGAAACACCCGATGAATATTGGATACCACCTGATGACGTCAGTTCTTCATGACCAAAGCTCCATTCACTTTGATGAATAGAAACAGTACTACACACACACACACACACACGTGTGTGTGTGTGTTTACGCATGTATGTATGCATGTATTTCGGTGCGAATTATTTTTTATACGGTACTGTATTTTACAATCATGTATATAATAATAATGGTATTTTTATATAAGCTTATAGCTAGCAATCTCTAAGGAAAATAGTATAATAAAGGAGCATATAAGGCCTCGACAGAAAAAAGGCTTTCTTATCCGCGTGGGACTCGAACCCATATCCCTTTGTTCACGTGACTTAAAGCTTATATAAAAATACCATCATTATTATTTACAGGAATGTGAAACACAGCGCCGTATAAAAAACCATTCGCACCGAAAGCATATAGAAAGTTTGTTTACATAAAAACAAATACGAACTAATACAGTTCTTAAAGTTGACAGAAACGAGGAGACTAATTCTCTGGTGTAAAAGTAACACACTTAGTCGCGTTAAGAAATAGATGTGGGTTCGAGTCCCACGCGGATAGTAAAGCCTTCTTATTTCTGTCGAAGGCTTATATGTTCGCATGTATGTATGTGTAAATACATAAACACACACGCACATATATATATATACATACATACATATATGTATGTATGGCCATGATAGATCGCTGACCACGACATTTAAAGTTTTTTTCTCCTTGTTTTTTGCCTTATTTCTTTCTGTTGAAGAGTGTAGCTCGAAACGTTAAAGACTTTCTCTATTCCCGAGCGTTAAACTAATACATCCTTTTGTTGTTTACATCACCTGTCCTCGTCTGTTGTTTTTTTCGTAAATTCTCCCATATATGTGTGTATATATATATATATATATATATATATATATGACGAGAAAGTTTGGAGTTCTGTTAGGATTCAGTCGAATGACGTAATGTAATAGGGAAATACAACGATTGCTCAATTTGACTCACCCTTAAAAACATCAACTTGAACTACGATTAACAAAAAGTTGTGATGTTATAGTTGCCTAACAATAAATGGATGTAGGCGGTTGTTATTGAGCTAATCCAAGAACGGGAGAATGAATGTATGAATAGAGAAACAACTAGTATTGATTTTGATTATACTCTTTCTATATTCTTTTCTACTCTAGGCACAAGGCCCGAACATTTTGGGTTGAGGGCCAGTCGATTAGATGGATCCCAGTACGCAACTAGTACTTAATTTATGGACCCCGAAAGGAGGAAAGGAAACGTCGACCTCGGCGGAATTTGAACTCAGAATGTAGAAATAATGGTATGTATATAGTGAAACATAATTACTGAGCTGTAACAAGAGAGTAGAAAAAAAGGAAGAAATGAAGTAGGCGTGCAGAAGGCTGTGCAGAAAGTCTCCGCACATTTTCTCACTTCTTTATTTCTTAACAGAATGCAGGTGTGCAGAAAGGCGTGCAAAAAGTCTCTGCACACATTTATACTTCCTTATTTCTTATGAATTACTCCATTGTAACAATTCACCAATCTTTTTTCAGTATATAAATGTCATAATCTCGGAAGCCTATATCAGTTGTTTACCTCTTCAGTCTTTTAATCTACACAAAGGCACAAACGCCCCCCCCCCACATTTACACAAACTACACATACACACACATGCACACAAACACACCCTTTTCCGCTCTATCACCAACAGAAGTGATCCTGAGGCTTACAGAAAAACATACACAGAAGAACACTCTTTCACACATACGTACTAACACACTTACGCATGCTCACATGCACACACACACACACACACACACAGATACACGCACTCACACACATCATAGGTTAGCATATGTAGGGTATACATATTTAACCCTACTGTGTACTTTGTGTAAACGTGTGTGTGTGTGTGTGTGAGCGTTGGTGTCTTTGAGCAAATTAAAAGACTGAAGAGGTAAACAACTGATATAGGCTTCCGAGATTATGACATTTATATACTGAAAAATGATCGGTGACTTGTTACAATGGAGTAATTAATAAGAAATAAGGAAGTATAAATGTGTGCAGAGACTTTTTGCACGCCTTTCTGCACACCTGCATTCTGTTAAGAAATAAAGAAGTTAGAAAGTGTGTCGAGACTTTCTGCACAGCCTTCTGCACGCCTCCTTCTTTTCTTCCTTTTTTTCTACTCTCTTGTTACAACTCAGCAATTATGTTTCGCTATATAGATACCATTATTTCTACGTTCTGAGTTCAAATTCCGTCGAGGTCGACACATAGAGATACACACACTCACACACATATAGGTTACCATATGTAGGTTATACATATTTAGCCCTACATGTAGTAACCTAATGTTCGAAGAACCTCCTCATATATTTAGAGACATTCTGCACTTATCTAGGAGAAAATTGGAAATATAAAAAAGGAAAGTTCAGTTGATACCTTTATAGTAGGTTGAGGCTTAGAGGAGGGTACAGTGATATTTCCCGGAGAAGGGGATTCTCTTCCTAATTAAATTTTTACTTGGGGTGGGGAGTATACCATATAAAAAGATACTTCTTGGTGAGGGGCTGCATAGCCCTTATGGTATGAAATGTCGGGAGAGGTAAATTCCTCAGTAAACCCAACTCCATACAGGTATGGGGGTATTTAAAAACTTGTAATTGAGAAAACAGTTTTAATGGGGCTATTGAAAAATGTTTTATGTTTTGCTAACATTTAGCCTTAAATTATTGAGTTAATTTTTTTATTATAGAGTAGCTAATAAAAGCTATTAATTTTAGTTTTAAAATCTAAATATATTTTAAAATTTCAATTATAGCTACAATATTTCAAGTATGAATATACTTCTCCTGCACTTTTTCAGGTTTAATAACTTAAGAATATTAACCTCCATATGTCCGTATTTTTAATTGTAATCCACTTTTTACCAGGAAATGCAATTAAACTAATAAATAGTGACAATTAATAAATTATAATTTTATTTGATTAAAAATTTTTCATTTTATTTAATACTTTGGTTAAATAATTTTTGAAATATTTTTCATGTTTGATGATTGAATTAAAATAAGAACAAGTATTAATCTAAACAATTAAAAAATGAATTGTAACTAAGATTAGAAAATGAGCAAACGTGGAGACATACTCTCATGGCAGGGCACTACCTTTGTAGAGAACGACCTTTGTAGAGATAATTATTAGAATAAATTAATAGAAATAGATTTATGCTAGAAAGGTGGTGTGTGTTTACAGCTTGATGCTGGACATTAAGCAGTGTTAGATTGCCAACATATTAAATAAGTTGTAAATAAGGATTAGTTTGTTGGATCATGCAAAAAAAAAAAAAAAAAAAATCGGTGACTGGTGAATCTGCAAACTTTTTTCATTGTAGCTATCAAAAAACGCAGGTTGCTGTGATGGAAATGCTAAATAATGATTCAAACTACCTAAATGCAAGATATAAACCATTACTATATTAGTCAATTAAACAGTCATTCAAACTAAAAAGTTAATCAATTATAAGAATTATAATTGTAAATTTGATTTAGTATTCAATCATTAATTAGTAACTAAAAGAAGCATGTATGTACTTATATATGTTTGAAGATAATCAAACCGAATTTTCATTATTTCGAGTCACTCACCCAATGAATATTTCTGCCGAATTTAGTAAAAGTTCGTTCAGCCGTTTTCCAGTAATTTTGCAAACACACAAACAGACGTAGACGAGTGATTACAAACTCTGCTTTCGGTGACGCGCGCTGGGTAGCTGTAACAAAACATCATAACATCATAATATCAAAACATCATAACATCTTTTGTAATGTCAACAACGTGAACTAACTTCGTTAATTGTAAGTTTTCATTAACCAGGCAACGAGGCCAGACATCAGACATTCATCCACATCTAATTCTATAGGAATCAATACAGGTGAAATTGTTCATTGCATTACTGCTTTCCCGTGACTTAAAAACAGCCGTTTTACATTTTGTTTTGTTTGCACATCTTAAAAATTTACTGGATTACATAAAAATGGATCTAAATTTGATAAATTTAATTATTTTATATTGTAGAGAGAATATGCAATGTATATGTGTTCCATATGCAATTCATTTGATATTGTGAATACAAAACAACTGTACATATATTTTTTTCTACTCTAGGCACAAGACCCGAAATTTTGGGGGAGGGGACAGTCGATTAGGTCGACCCCAATACGTAACTGGTACTTAATTTGTCGACCCCGAAAGGATGAAAGGAAAAGTCGACCTCGGCGGAATTTGAACTTAGAACGTAAAGACAGACGAAATACTGCTAAGCATTTCGCCCGGCGTGCTAACGTTTCTGCCAGCTCGCCACCTTAGAAATCAAATGTTTCATACACCTATAAAAATTCTGGAGAGAAAAGTGTCAGAAAAGACTTTTCTATTGACTCATTTAAGAGTTGAATTAATTTAAGTTTTGTTTAAAGTGAAATATGCTTTGAAATCTCATTTCGAAGTGATATGTGCTCACTTGGAAAGCGCTATTCTCATCTTGAAGTGATGTTCTTACTAATAAATTACAAATATTGTAAAAAAAAAAAAAAAAAAAAAATACGTGGGTAGAAAATGAAGGCAGAAACAAATTAGCAAGTAATTTCTGCATTCTTGGAGCCAATCAAGTATTGAACGTAATTATGATTTATTCTTAATTGGATTAAGTGTTATTCATATATATATATATGTAAAGATGAGAATGTTTGTCTGTCTGTCTATCTGTCTGTCTGTCCGTCTGTTTGTGTGAATCCCTAAAACTTGAGAACTACACAACCGATTTCATTCAAATTTTACACATGCCTTACTTAGGGTCCATGTAGTGTCATAGGCCCCAAAAATTTTAACTTCTTGCCTCCTGCGAGCCCAGAGCACTATCATATGTCCTCCACTATTTCAGCATTACGTGTCAAAAATGAAACAATAACATCTCTCTATTGTAATGTCAGATATTTTCACTTTAATAGTTTCACTTTAATACAGAAACTATTAAAGCGAAACTATTATCTCACATATATACAGGCATACATACATATATATATATACGTAGGTAAATTGAAATTTAGAGGTAATACTTAACAATTGTAAGCACCTGTGTATTACAGCTAGTGGTTGCGGTGAAAGAATAAATTGTAAATCCCAAAAATAACAACAAAACTACAAAGGATTCCGCGGTACACGTGTTTCAAGCTTTACATGTGCATAATATAATATAATATAACATAATATAATATTGTAAATTATACACATATTATATCATGTTATATTATATTATATTATACACATGTAAAGCTTGAAACACGTGTACCGCGGAATCCTTTGTAGTTTTGTTGTTATTTTTTGGATTTACAATTTACATATATATATACATACATATATATGTGTCTTGCAAACAACTTGCACATGCAAGTGCTACCAGTCAAGAATTCCGCATACCGGAAGCCAGCAAGTGTATGGGGTCATCTGCACAAATGTATATATATATATAGATATGTATATATATATATATATATATATATATATATATATATATATATATATATATATATATATATATATATATATACATACATGTATATATATATATACATGTATATATATAGATGTATATGTATAGATGTATATATATAGATATAGATGTATATGTATACATGTATATGTGTAGACGTATATATATAGATGTAGATGTAATATGTACACACATATATATATATATACATATATACATATATACATGCATACATATATCCACCCATACACACACACACACACACACACACACACACACACACACACACACACACACACACACATATACATAAGTGCAGGTGTGGCTGTGTGGTAAGAAACTTGCTTCCAAAACACATGGTCCAGGGTTCAGTACCACTGTGTGGTGACTTGGCATGTATCTTCTCCATGACCTCCATTTTTCAGGAGCAAAATCCTTTTAACAGGTTCCATAAAACTGGAATTTTGGAATCTGCGCATAAAGATCAGTAGTATGGGATGCATGTGTCATGATTAGAATTTTTTAGGGTGTGTAAAGAGAGAAAGAACCCTCATCTGCAATTTTGATGAAAATCGAATCATAGTTATTCCAGTTCATTAGAGAAATTATAACAGAAAAGTCTAATTCTTCAATTGCTTGTAACACGGGCAACGCCGGGTATCTCTGTTAGTATCAATCTAAAATAATATGTATTGACTTGTATTGTTACATACTATAATTTTAAACTTTATTAATTTTGGTTCATATTGTACATCGACAACTGAATCGAACCGTCAAGTAATAATTTTCAACAATTTCTTTTTCGGACCGTTAACTATTTCATGAGAAAAGAGACAGAGACCGAGGGTAATGTGGACTGGGGTATATTTTACTTTTAGAAAAGACTAAATGAGTACGGTTGGAACGTCTTCGGCCATAATATTTCTCAGTTGGGGCTGGCCTTAGGTTAAACATATTATCTCTTGAGTGGCTGTGTGGTAAGTAGCTTGCTTACCAACCACATGGTTCCGGGTTCAGTCCCACTGCGTGGCACCTTGGGCAAGTGTCTTCTACTATAGCCTCGGGCCGACCAAAGCCTTGTGAGTGGATTTGGTAGACGGAAACTGAAAGAAGTCCGTCGTATATATGTATATATATATATATATATATATATATATATATATATATATATATATATATATATATATATATGTGTGTGTGTGTGTGTGTGTGTGTGTGTGTTTGTGTGTGTGTGTTTGTCCTCCCAGCATTGCTTGACAACCGACGCTGGTGTGTTTATGTCCCCGTCATTTAGCGGTTAGGCAAAAAGAGACCGATAGAATAAGTACTAGGCTTACAAAGAAAAAGTCCCGAGGTCGATTTGCTCGACTAAAGGCGGTGCTCCAGCATGGCCGCAGTCAAATGACTGAAACAAGTAAAAGAGTAAAAGAGATATAAATTACACATGCATACAATTGTAAACTGAATCGAAGAGTCAAATTTTGTAAAATGTTTTATTCAAATCTTTATCACTAGGAATTACCGGTCTGAACCATACGGTGTGTTCATTAAGTGCAATAATGGGTGGGTAGGTTGGTGGTGAAATAAAGATTGGAAGTTCCTTTCGCAACCAAGTGGTTTCCAGTTCAATCCCATTATGCGACATTTTGAGCAAGTGTCTTCTTGTATAGCCCTGGGTCAATCAATACCTTGTGAGTGAATTTGGCAGACAGAAACTGATGGAAAGCCCTTCGTATACCTATACCTATCCATTTGTCTAAAATCTATGTATGCGCGTATGTGTTGCTGTCTTTTTGTTTCTCCCCACACCTGTTCACAACCTGTATTGGTTTCTTGCATTCTGAAACAGTGCTTCAGTTAAAGAACTGATAAATTAAGTACTAGGCTGAAAAAATATATATGGGATCCATTTGATCGACGAAACCCGACAAGGCACAATCGTAGTTCAATTACAGCAGGAAGTAAGAGAATAAAAGAATAAATCATAAATGAACCGGGAAAGTCATTGAAGGTGAAAATATCGTATTTCTACCTGTAGCGGCTTCCGTAGGTTTTTCCTTTTGTTACTTTTCTCTGCCGTTGCGCACTAGTTTATAGAGAACTACACTAACAGGCTTGAGGCTACTTCCTTGTTAATCAGTGAATCTGCTGACTCTTTTCCTGATTTATCATGGTAGAAAACATAATACATGGTGGATGGACACTTCCAAAAGTTGCTACCGATGAAATTCAAATCATGTGCGACAAGGTGAGATCTTTTTAAAATTTTATTTTCATTAATTATATTTCATCGTAAATAGTCATGTTTAATTTTCCTAGGTTTGCATTGATAGGCCATATATGACCACTCCGTCTTTTAAAAGAAAGAAAACATTTTGTTGTGTTTTTGTTCTCTTTATTTCTGTTTTATTCCGATTTAGTGAGATTGTGGACTGAACGATGCGTTGTATTCTTGAGCAAGACACTTCATTTCACGTTGATCTGCGATCACGTTAACGTCTAACATTGGCATACTATGCACCTGGAGGGGCAATGTCAATTTGATGAAGGGAATGTCTGAGGTGTGCGCAGGATGATGAAACTGTCTTGCATGCACTCGTTCAGTGTCCGTGTATTACTGACTAGTGGAGCTTTGTCGAACAGCTATTATCGCGTGTAGGACGGATCCTATTATCGCCTCTCCGCCTTCCTTTGACCGGGAAGGAAAGGCAATTTTCCTCTGACTGGTGGATATGGCGAAGGAGATAGTATTGTAGTAACGCCTGCGCATGCATAGTCTTACGCATGCGTAAAATTAAACAAGCAAGCGTCTCCCGCTCAATTCATTCTCTTTCTCGCTGGCCAGCGATTGAGCATGGACGTGTGTTTAAAAGCTGTCCCTATATCTTTCGGTCTTATACTTGACAGCTCGTTATTCTCACCTCTAAAGATGTATAACTAAAAGATATGTATGTTTATCACCTAAATAAATGTTGTTTGAGTTGTTTAGTCTGGAGTTCAGCGTTCCGTCTATTTCTTCAATTTTATAGTAGAAAGTCAGGTATACAATCTAAAGATGTATAACCCACTTTCTACTAAAGTATGGTAAACGAGACGAAAGGTTTGAAGACGGATACTTACCCCTTCGGCCAAGCCCTCATCGACTTTTCAAGTTTTACTTGAAAAGGAAAGTGAGGGTAGAAAGAGAAGTTCCGGCCCGAGTAAGTTTGCTGAGAGGTGGGTGTATTTGGCAAGGATGGCCTGCGGGAATGAACTTTCGTGGCGGTCGGAATAACCAAGTTATGTGGGGTTCTACTGTTGTCCCTGTGAAGAACTCCCCCTTTTGGGGAATTTTTATTGTTAAATTGTTTTGTTATTTTCTTTTTGTTACTTGCTGTATAGAGACATTGTTCAACACCCCCACTTGTCCCTTGTATTGTATTGTCCCTATTTATTTTGTGTTCGGCCCTTGTGGCCAATAAAAGAAAGTATTATTATTATTATTATTATTATTATTATTATTATTATTATTATTATTATTGTTCAGTAGTTTTATTTTTATAACGTGCTTTCACTTCACTACCGAGCGCAGCTCTGTGCGCCTTGGGTATGTGCTGTGGTTTGCTGTGGTGCTCTTATGGTTACTGTATTGAAAGTGTTTTGCGTAGGATGTGTGCAGTACCCAGTAGTGCAATTTTCTGTATGTTATATATATTTGTAAGTCCTGGTGTTTTTGTTATGTATTTGTCTGAATATTTTTTTATTATACCTAAGGCACCTACTATGATAGGAATTGTTTCTGCTTTTAGATTCCACATTCGAGTTATCTCTATTTCCAGGTCTTTGTATTTTGAAAGTTTTTCCATTTCTTTTAGGGAAACGTTGTCATCTGCTGGTATTGATACATCAATTAGAAAGCATTTTTTTCCTTCATCCTCTTTGACAACTATATCTGGTCTATTGGCCTTAATTTCTCTCTCTCTGTGTATTGGCATATACCAGAGTATGGTTGCTTTCTCGTTTTCTGTGACCTTTTCTGGCGTGTGTTTATACCATCTTTTTTCTGTTGTTATTCCATAGTGTTGGCATAGCTTCCAGTGTATATAGGTCCCAGCTCTGTCGTGTCTGTGAATATATTCCTTCTTAGCCAGGACTGGGCAGCCAGAGATAATATGATTTATTGTTTCTTGTCCATCTCCACATATTCTACAGTTACTTGTTATATTTCTTTTCATTATGTGCTTTTGGTAATTTCTGGTGGGGAGGCTTTGGTCTTGTGCAGCAATTAAAAATCCTTCAGTCTCTGCTTTGAGTCCTGAACTTCTCAGCCATTGCTGGGATTTTTCTCTGTCTATTTCTTTCGCATTTAGTTTAGCCCAGTATTTACCATGTAGGGGCTTTTCTTGCCATCGTTTTATCATGGTTCGTTGCTGTTCTAGTTTTAGTTGCTGTTCTAGTTTTATTATTATTATTATTATTATTATTATTATTATTATTATTATTATTATTATTATTCAGTAGTTTTATTTTTATAGCGTGCTTCCACTTCACTACCGAGCGCAGCTCTATGTGCCTTGAGTATGTGCTGTGGTTTGCTGCGATGCTGTTATGGTTACTGTATTGAAAGTGTTTTGCGTAGGATGTGTGCAGTGTCCAGTAGTGCAATTTTCTGTATGTTGTATATATTTGTAAGTCCTGGTGTTTTTGTTATGTATTTGTCTCAATATTTTTTTTATCATACCTAATGCGCCTACTATGATAGGAATTGTTTCCGTTTTTAGATTCCACATTCGAGTTACCTCTATTTCCAGGTCTTTGTATTTTGAAAGTTTTTCCATTTCTTTTAGGGAAACGTTGTCACCTGTTCGTATAGATACATCAATGAGAAAGCATAAAATTGTAAATATTACCATTTGCTTTCAGGTAAAGCAGCAAATTGAAGACAAAGTAAAGAGAAACTTTGAAAAATTTGAAACTAAGCTGTACAGATGCGAGATAGTAAATGGAGTACAATATTTGGTAAAGGTAATTGTTGTTATGTATGTTATATATTTATTCCATAATTATTTATATTTGGTTGACTTGTCTTATTTTAATTTTTACTTTTGCAGCCTTAACAGTCTTTTCTTCATTCATTTTACATCTGGTTTTTCATCCATCCATTCCTCCGTTTGTCTGTCCGTCCGGCTCTGTGGTTAAGATGCTTTCTTCCCAAACACCTGACTTTCGGTTTAGTTCCACTGGGCAACACTTAGGGCAACTGTTTTCTATCAAGACTTTGGCAGCCATCAAATCTTCCTGTCATGTAGGTGTTGGTTATAGAGCATTTATTTTGCAGTCTGTCAGTTCCATTCTCAGAAATCTGACTGTAGGTCTGCAGCACAAACAAAGAAGATGGATTCAATTGGTCTCAGTTTTCTGCAATTCATTAAAAGTCCTTAGCAAAGTAACCTGTAATTAAAGGACTAGCATTGCAAATGGCATTACAATTGTTTGAGTAATTTTAAGGGTTTATAGATATGGATGACTTTCTTAATGCTACATTCTATAAATATAAAGTGAGCATAGTCCGAGGTATATTTGTAGACAATTTCATTAAAAAAATATCCATTCTCCTGAAAGTTAAGACGAATTGAAGTGGTCTCCGGTGAATTTTCCGGAAATCCTCCTCACCCCCTCCTAAAACACTTATTCTCCCTAAATTTTGTATATTCGGAATCTGCATGACATAAAACATCGTAGAAAATTTCATTCAGAAATATCCAAATTCGGGGTGGGGGTGGGGGGCAGAAAGCCTGTGGTGAGATGGTACCAACTGCCAATGATCTCATAATGCATGTGCTCCCAAACATTGCACAAAACTTTACAAACAGCTAATGGCTCTGTGAGCGAGCCATCTTAGCTCCACGTAATGATGCTGTAAACAAAATCACTGATATCTCTTGCAGCTGTAGCCCGGACAAGAACAGTCTTTCAGTTTCCTCGACACTGTCATTGATCAGGACCAGGGTATAGTTTTTCCAACTGAGTTTGGGATGCTACCTCACAAGTTAACACATAAAAATGGGGCCCCAATCATGCTGCTCAGGAATCTGGAGTCGCCTTGTCTGTGCAATGCTACCAGACTGGTGGTGAAAGCAATGCTACCCCAAGTCCTAGAGGCAACAATAATGACTGGGATCTATAAGGGTGAGGATGTCTTCATTCCACGGATCCCGTTAATCCCATATGACCTTCCCCTTGAATTTAAACGATTCCATTTCTCAGTGAAACTTAGTTTCGCTATGTCAATAAGCACATCTCAATCTTGCTTCACTCATGGGAAATTATATGTAGGATGTTCGCGAGCTAGAAGTCCCCAAGTCTTTTCATGTATACACCAATTAAAGAACACCCAAAACATTGTATATTTAGAAGCTCTTGATAATTAAACTGTGATTGGTTTCCGTATTTGTTTCAATACATTTGTTTATACACACGTCATTTGATAGAATTTTTGTTAAATGTACTTATATATATTATATACACACACATACATAGTACATATGTAGGAATGCATACGTACATACATACAAAGATACATACTTACATGCATGTTTCAATCCAGAGGATGCTTTTTGACAGAAATGAACTGAGGGTTACTAATTGTACCACGCAATTTCCGGTATGTAAACACACACACACAAAAGCACGCACATACACACACACGCACATAAACATGTGCGCACGCATACGTACATGCACAAAACTCTCCTACATCCGATAGGTTTCTTTCAGTTTCCATGAACCAGGCTCACTTACAATGATTCTCTGGCTATAGTGGCTTCATGATCCTGTGGTTATAGTGGAAAGCATTTCGCCAAATTTCCATGCATGGGTCGGGACTCAAATACTGGTGGTTCTGAAGCAAACCACATAGCCGTGCCTGTACATAGTTTTCGTCTGCTAAATCCACTCACAAGACTTTGGTTGGACCAAGACCATAATAGATAGCACATACGGAAAGTACTGAACACACACGCACGCACACACACACACACACACACACACACACACACACACACACACACACACACACACACACACACACTCGGACGCACACTCACACACACGCACAGACACAATTAGTTAAATTTTGCGCGCGCATAATCAGTTAAATTTGCGCGCGCACAATCATTTAAATTTTCATTTGTAAAATTGTAAACTGTAACGTTAAATCTTAGATAATTATTTCAAGTGTTTACTTTTATTTTACAGATTCAGGTTGGAACAGAAATATGTATTCATATAATGATCTATCAACTGCCTTATCTTCCCCCTCTACCCTTGCAAGTGGTTGCTGTAAAAGATCATGTGACGCTTGATTCCCCCTTGGAACCTTTTTAGATGGAACATCTTGTAATGTAATTTATGTCTAGAAATGTCATTTTTGGAATAAAAGATACTTTAGAAATCTAATAAAAGTGTATCAAACGAATATATTGGTAGTCTAAATATAAATAGGAAACTATAATACTAAAGAATTCATTTTATAGATCTTGATGAGTTTCTTTATGATGATCGGTGTATGACTATTGGTTCAAAATATAGAATGAAATAAAGCTACTCACAAACTTAATTTGTTTCTTGATTTTGATTCTTGATTGTAACAGTATTTCTCACCCATTACTTGCAATCATGATGAATGCCACAAAATCTCATTATAGGTAAGTATCGTTGGGCAAGACATGTACTTCACAAACTAACACACTGGTTTGATTCATGATTGTAGACATTCCTCTGCAATCACACCACTATTAGAATATATTTGAAACGTTGTCTTTAAATCATTATTCTTTTATCTTTGCTTTTCATGCTGGCAAGGTTTGGATGAGTCGTCACAATCTAAATCAGTCCATGTTTAGAGATACTATCCTCCTAAATGATTTGGGCTTGGTTTCTACTACTAGATACCTTTTTCTAATAATTACAATACAGAGACTACAGGGCACATTTTATCATGGTACCAGCACATCCTCAGCTTGTTTACTAACGACTTTACAGAGTAAACTGACAAGGTTTTATTATGGCTTCGACAGGTGTGAGGTTGCCTTGAATCCTTAAGTTTAAAGAGTCCTCATTACTCTAATGTGTTTGTCCAGGAAAATGTGACTGAAGAAAAAATATTATACGTTCTGTTTTTTAGTATGTTTTTAATGATTGGTTGCCCTTTCTATCACCAAATACTTTGCATAATGTCACCCACTGCAGCTCATTGTTTTGCCACATTACTTGTCATGGTCTTTTGTCTCACCAGACCTCCTGTGCGATCTTCATATTGCTATACAAACGTTACTTTGGCAAACCACTTTCCTTCTCATCTTACCACTATTCATGATCTTTCATCTTGCCATGTTACATCGCTATAACCTTTCGTTATCATAACGAAAGAAGGAAATATATTTATTTCTGTATAAACCAAGCGTCCAATGATCTATAACTGTCTCCTTGTCTGCAAATAAACGTGTCTCCTATTTTTCTTTGTTAGTTGCTAATAGTTAACTGTAGGTTTTTATTTTCTTCTTCCAGCCAAGTGCGACCTTTCAGGTACTTGAAAAACAAAATGTTTTCATGTATGTCATTTACCTGAATTCATGCCAATGCCTTAGTTGATTTACTTCCCTTATTTTATTTTTATATTATGCAAATTATTTCAGACCAAAACACTTTGCATAGCATATACCATTCAATACATCTATTATATATACTCAGCTACCATTCATGGATTGTAGTTATTTATAATATAGCTGTGTGATGACAACTTACACATATCAAGAATTAAAGAATGGCAGTCCCCAATCGTGCTCCTCCCTTTCATACAAATATTTTGTATTTCTAACAAAGAAAAATGTAGCAAAATGTGAAAGACACGTTTTAGCCTATTAAAACCCGAAACACTGTTAATTTCATTTAAGTTTGGTGAATGCAGTTTTCGAAACAATTTCTTTATTTTATTGATCCATTCGGAGTGTACTCTTTAATTAATGGAGATAATCTTCTTATAAAATTTTCCTATTTCAATGTTCAGTTTTCAAGCGTGAATCTGACGTGTTATACGACATCTCTTAAATGCATGTCTCCAGGCAGGGAGTCACAATATAGGTATTATAAATGTAATAAGTAAGCGAATACGTCTCTATTTTTCATTTATAATTTTGAAAAAGAGACAGAGACCGGTGTAATACACTTGATCTTCACAGGCTCTTGCAGACTAGTTTAGTTTGAACATTTCCAAGTCGTCTGCATGTCTCCAGGTGGTGGGAGGAGTCATAATAAAGGTATAAATGTAATAAGTATGCGAGTACCTCTCTGTTTTACCTTTTATAATGTAGTAAAACAAGCAGAGGTAGGTGTAGTGCACTTGATCTTCGCAGGCTCTTGCAAAATGGTGTGGTTGATGTTTAGTTTGAACATTTCCAAGTCGTCTGCATGAAAAATTCAAGTGGGGAGTGAATTAGAGATATTACAGTTCTGAGAAGTGGGTGAAATATTTAGTGTAGGATATGGGAGGTGAATGCTATATAGTTAGGGTGACAGAAAGAGGAGAGAGATATAAGTGGGATGCACCTGAAATTATATCTGCAGAAGTTCGGTGAATGGAGGCAGTTGTTGCATCATTAGAAGAAACGACAAAATATCTGTTGAATATGTTATTGTTAATAAGCTGGATAACATGTGTGTGTGATCTGGGAAGTTTGTATATGTATAGTAATTAGTAATTGTATCATCCAGGATATGTGTGTGGCACTGTAATGTAGATTTTATCTGAATTCTGTGGAGAATCTGTAGAGATATGTAGCGATCAGAGCCTAAGTACTTCTTGGTTTCCAGAAGAAAATTATGAAACAACTGAATCACTACAATTTGCAATCGGAACGTCTTTTGGCAATTTAGATATAAAGTGCTTCTTCTCAAGTTAAACAACAATAAAAACGGAGGCTGTCTTTTTGTCTCTCCATGACAACCTCCATCTGATGCGCTACATCGTAGACAAGGTAGTTAAGGAACCTGGCATGGGTGGGACCCTGATCAATTTGGATCAATCGAAGGCTTTCGATAGGGTAGACCATCAATACTTGGAGGCTGTCCTCATAGCGGCCGGCTTCGGTCCCGTTTTCCGCGGCTGGATGGCTGCCTTGTACAGAGGCATCCGTTCGGTAGTTCGCGTCAATGGGCATCTATCAAGACCCTTCGACATTGCACGTTCGGTCCGTCAGGGATTCCCCCTCTCGTCGCTTCTGTACGTATTGACTCTCGAACCACTACTGCAGAAGCTGGCGACGCTGAGGGGCCACACACACACACACACACATGCACGTACGCACATATTTATATACACAAAGACATACACATATACAAATATGCACAATCTCACACATTCAGAAGTATACACAAACAGATAGAGGTATAGACAAACAGAGAAAGGGCCGAAGAGAAGTCAGCGAGGGAGAGAAGGAAACTTTACAATTTGTTGATTAAACATGATTCATATAAACACTTTCCTTCTCCTTATACACCTAGCGATATATGATTAAAGATATAAACAGAGAGAGAGAGAGAGAGAGAGAGAGAGAGAGAGAGGTGGCAGAAACGAGAGAACGAGAGAAACATTAAAATGTCTGATGTGAAAGAAGTAAGAATTGAATCAGCGATGCTAAATAAGCAGCGCCATAACGTTCCATAGCTAACCTAGTTGTATTATATTTGTGCCATTTTTATGATATCATCAATGTAACTATTTTCTTTGTCATTCTATTATAAATATTAGCATTAGCTTCCAGGCAAAGTAGCAAAGTGAAGAGAAATTGGAGAGAGAATTTGAAAAATTTGATTCTAAGCTGTATAAGTTTCAGGAGGTAAAGAGAGTAAATTATTTGGTAAAGGTAACTGTTGTTGTGTATGTTATATATTTACTTCCTAAATATTTATATTGTTTTGATTTGACTTGTTTGTATTTTTAATATGTAGCGTAAACACTCTTAATTCATTTTATATTTGGTTTTTCATCAGACCATTTCTCCGTCTGTTCGTCCATCTCTTAGGTTATGAAGTTTGTTTCCTAGCCACTTTGGTTTCGATTCAGTCCCACTGCGCAGCACTTACGGTAAGTGACTTTTAGTAAGGCTTTGGTATCCCTCGGGATTTCCAGAGCCTTAATTGATAGAAACTGTCATGCAGGTGTTGGTTGTAAAGCCTTTATTCTGCCGTTTGTCCACGTCATTCTCATAAATCTCGATGTGGAGCTACAGCACAGACAAGAAAGATGTATTCAGTTGGTCTCATTTCATTTGAATTTATTAGAAGCACTTAGCGACGTAGCCAGTAAGTAAGGGACTAGTACTTCAAATGGTGTTGCATTTGTTTGTGTAATTCTAGGGTTTTATAAATATGGGCGACCTTCTTAATGTTGCATTCTTTAAAATATAATGTGAGCCCTGTAATAAATTTGACTGTGAGAAATACGTCGATATATCTTGCATGATGAGAAGATAATTGAATTTATCAGATTTGACAAATATCCTCATTCAATTACCATAAAATAATTAGATCTATCAGGTTTGACAATGACTATTCATTTGTTTGATCAAATACCCTCATTCAATTACCATATACATGTCGGAGTATTCCTGGGATACAAGTATCCTTAATGTAATTATCCTCTGGCAGAATTAAAATTTGACATTTTGCAACAAGGCTGGACTTTGAATTACACGTATAATTTATCTTACAGGATTCCACACAGTTTTGGATGACCCAGTCTCATTTACAAAACCTGGATCAAATTGGGGACACAAGAAAAGATATTTGTATAAGATACCTTGCAATGGGATCAAATTCAGAACACCGTGATTACAAAACAACCTTCTTAACTACTCAGCCATGCTGCACTTATTAGACAGTAAATGCATAGTAGAACCAAATCTACAATGTAGGTTCGAATCGTGGCAATGGCTATTTGATTATCTTGCAACTATGTATGACAAGTCTGATAAGTCAAGTTACGTCACCATAATAAACTACAAAGTATATTAAATGCTTTATAAATCAATGCGGTGTCCTACCGTGTTAGCAATGCTATTAAATCCTATTCACCTCTTTTAACGTCAATCAGGTTGGTAACTCAAGTATAAATGACACTAATTAGATAAGTGAAGTAATTGGCGATGTTATTTACATAAATTGATTTTTTGTTTTCCCCATATTAGTCAGTCGTTCTGGTTCGTGGCGAGGTTCATGGTTGACATTTTTTTCCATATTAGTCAGTCGATCTGGTTAGGTGCCATTTGATTAGTTAACTTGATACATAGTAATATTACACTTACCTTCTGACGTAATTTCATGGCATTTAGCTTTGTGGTAAGGTTCCTGGTTGGTATCTATACAATCTATGCATTTTAAGATCATTAATATTTTTTCTCTATCACGTGGGCTGATATGGAGATATTAATGGAAATATACAATAGGTCAGTCGTTCTGGTTAGGCTCTTATATTTGATTCGTTAACTGAATACTTGGTATAATATTACTTGGTAATATTATACTTATCTTCTGACGCAATCTCACGGCATTTAGGTTTGTTATTAGGTTTCTGGTTGGTACTTATACAATCTATACATTGTAAGTAGTTTGTGGTGTGGTTGTTGGTTGGTATATATAAAACATTTGTTTTTTTCCTATACAGATCAGTGGCTCTGATTAGTTACACACGCGCGCGCGCACGCATGTCTCCAATGTTATTTAAAAGTAAATGTTTGTTATGGACTTCCGGTAGCACATGCACGAACACAAGTGATCTCTGATTGGAATTTATATTGGCAAACATTGCATGTTCGAATATCCCAGCAACTTCATTTGCTATTCAAAAATATTCAATTTTAATGGCTTTATTTTTTTTACACATTTATCATCATTAATAGTGGTTGTTTTCTTCCTGCTTCTTTATTACTAATAATATTTTGTTTTATGCCTCTTTAAGTTTCTGACAATGCTTTGTGTTGGAAACTTTTCAGTAGCAGTATTCGCTCGTATTACTATAGCTTATGTTTCATTCTCTTTTGTACTCAATTAATATACTTCATTCATCTGTCAATGTTTTTATTTTTAATATTAAATGAACACCCTGTTAATAGCTGCCTTGCAATATTTCATCTTCTGGCTCTCTACTGTCAATTTCACTTATTCATCTGTTGCATGCTTTGCTAGCGTTTGCTAAGAATTAATATTTCATTGTTTTAACAACAATAAATATGCTTCAAGTGTTTTTCTTTTCAACATAAGTAATAAAAAGATTTCATTACTAATAAATATCTACATAGCAGCTTCTTTCGCTTCATTTTCATTTTGTATATAACACTATTTGATTATATATCTGCATGTTGTATATAAGCAAACAATAGACTTCTATCATATGGTTTGCATCAAAATGAAACAATAATATGTATGAGATGGACTTAATTTTTCACTACATATAAACGTAGATAGGATTTAGGATGATATTGTGTCTAATCACGAATACTAACTGTATTAAACAATGCATCTCCAATGTACATGGTCCCGGGTTCAGACCCACTGCGTGACAACTTGGGTAGTTGTCTTCTACTATAGCCTCGGGCCGACCAAAACCTTGTATTTAGTAGACGGAAACTGAAAGATGTTCGTTGTATACTTGTGTGTGTGTGTGTGTGTGTGTGTGTGTGTGTGTGTGTGTGTGTGTGTGTGTGTGTGTGTGTGTGTGTATGATATATATATATATATATATATATATATATATATATAGAGAGAGAGAGAGAGAGAGAGAGAGAGGGAGAGAGAGAGTCAAAAGGTGAGATCCAGAGATGCTTAATACAGAAAACACGTAGGAGTAGTGCTCAAATGATTTGAACTTAAGCAGACAAAGATGGGTAGAAGGAGGAAAACACAGTGTAAAATAACAGTTTGTTCGTATAAGTGGGTTTTCGTAAACGCTTGGCAAGAGAATAGTTCCATTGCCTTTCGGAGCTTTGGGTCATCCCTTGGACATTTGTAGAAGGGAAAGATCTTCAATTTGCCGTTTCCGCATATTTCCAGATGCTTACGCAGTGAAATCTTGTGCACTTCCTTTTCTTGGATATTCGCCAATATAATTTTCCTTGCAATTGGAGCAGGTTATGCAGTATATGAGATCCCATGTCTGTCTAGCAGCTCATAGCTGCATTTACTTTGATGGAGAATCCATTTAAAAACTTTATGCGGGAAGCACTGTCCAAATATTTGTAGTTGTTGTTACATGTTCCACATCTTCTATCTCTACATTCCTTCACGGAGAATTCTAAATCATTCTTTGATGTGAATTTTGCCCTCGCGAGATGTTCTTCAGATATCTTTTTGGGTTGTTATATACGGTTTCGTAAAAGGTTTTCCATCAATCAGATCTTTCATTCTAGGGCTTTGTAAGAGTATTGGTAATTTTGTTTTTTTTTAGTGTGAGAAATGTTGGTTACTCCTGGTTACTCCTGGTTACTCCAGGATTGTGTGTATTGATAAATAGAATAACATTTTCTTTAATATTTTTCTTTAGTGTCCTCAGTTGTGTGACGTCCAGCTTCATTGCCTTTATAATTATATCATTTATTAATTTTAAGGGTTAATTTTGTTTTTTTAGAAAGGCTTTGAGTTCATTAAGGTGAATTTGACGTATTTTTGGATTAGCTACTATTGTACAGATAAGTCTTGCCATGTTGTATAAAATGTTCCTTTTGATGTGTGGAGTATGGCAAGAGTAGAACTTCTAGTATTGATGTATGTCCGTTTTTTGTAGACTATATCCGTTGTGACTGGAGCTGCGTATTTTTACGTGAATGTCTGGGAATGGTACGTCATTGTAACTAGTTTCTGTCGTGAATTTGATAGATGGGTGAAGAGTGTTGAGGATGTTAAATATTTGTAAATCATCATTTGGTTTATCAAGAAAACAAAATGAAGTAGTCATCGAGGAAGCATTTTCCGAGTTCAATGACATATTTCTTGAAATTTTGGTTAAAAGCTTTCTTTACTTTCACGCATAGCTTTTCTTCTAAGAAACCCCTAACCAGGTTATGGGCTTTGATTGTTTTTTCTTCATCAGTTACATTGTTCTGAGAAAATAAACACATCAGAGCAATGATGACTCTTTAGTCTTAGGGGGTCGAGGCAACCTCACTATAGTTGATACGATGATAAAATCTACTCTGTTCACTATGTAAAGTGGTTAGAAAACAAACAGAGAGAAGACGGGGTCATGAGGACCCTTGTTAAAGACATAACACCCTCTCTAGTGCTCGTAGCATGACAGACTGCAAAGGGTAGTCTCTGTAAAATAATTATTAGAAAAAGGCATCCAATAATAGAAACCCAAACCCAAACTCAGACCATTTATGAGGATAGTAACATTAGACAGGGACTGATTTAAATTGTGACAACCCATCCAATGCATGCCAGCAGGAAAAGCAGACATAAAACAATAATGACATTGATAATGATCATAGGTAACTCTTAGCAACTAAGATAAAGACAACATCTCAAATATATAATAATAATAGTCTGACTGCAGAGAAATGTCTACAATCATGAATCAAACTCGGCTTTGTGTTGGTAGACCTACAATACTTACCTATAATGGTATTTTGTGGCATTCATCATGAGAACAAGTAATGAGTGAGAAATATTGTTACAATCAAGAATCAAAATCAAGAAACAAATTAAGTTTGTGAGTAGCTTTATTCTATGCTATATTTTGTACCAATATTCAAATACCGACCATCATAAAGAAAATCATAAAGATCTATAAAATGTATGCTTTAGTATTACAGTTTCCTATTTATGTTTGGACTACTAATATTCACTTTACAGTTTTGTAAGATTTATTAAATGTTTTATTCTTAAAATTACATTTCTCGAAATGAGTTACTTTTCAGGCAGTTCTATCTTTAAAGGTTCTAATTCGTCATCACGTCTCATGTAACCCTTTACTGCAAACACATTCAGACCATTCGATTCCTCGCTCGATAGGGAAAGCATTGCATGAACACATTCGTCATTTCCAACATATATCTGTAGAATATAATAAAAGATTTGAAAGAAATATTTAAGATTCAACAATAAAGTTTATAATTCTATGAATGAAAAGTTAACTCTCTCTCTCTCTCTCTCTGTAGCACGTTAGGCATGTGTTATCTACTATAGCCTTAGGCCAACCAAACCTTTGTGAGTGGATTTGGTAGAGGAAAACTATGTACAGGTATGGCTATGTGCTTAAAACATTGCTTTCGAACCACCAGATTTTGGATTCCCTCCCCTAGCTAGGAATTTTGGCATACTATAGCTGTAGGATGATCAAAACTTTGTGAGTTAACCTGGTTCATGGAAAGTGAACAACACCTATCGGATGTGGGAGTGTTTTGTGTAAGTATTCTGTAATTATATATGGATATGAAATGGATATGTTTCTATTTATCCAGATTTATACATGATTAAAATGTATAGAAATTCTAGTTCTTTCTGATTAAATTCTATTGTAAACTGAATATTTTGTCTTTTATATTATTTATATAATTCTTAAATTTCATTAGTTCATTTAGATCCTCCAACCATAGAATTAAGCAGTCATCTAGATATGTTTTTAAGTTTTCTCTTAGATACGAGTAGAACGTGTTTCTGAATATATGAGTAGTTTCTTTGAGTATTATCTAGTTTGTGGGAATTTTCATGACACGTCGAATCATCATTTGGGAAGTAATTATTTTATAGTCTGAGACGTCGAGGGTTCCAGTTGATCCTATCAACGGAATAGCCTGATTGTGAAATTAACGTGCAAGTGGCTGAGCACTCACTCCACAGACACGTGTACCCTTAACATAGTTCTCGGGGATATTCAGTGTGACACAGAGTGTGACAAGGCTGGCCCTTTGAAATACAGGTACAACAGAAACAGGAAGAAAGAGTGAGAGAAAGTTGTGGTGAAAGAGTACAACCACCACCCCCTGCCGGAGTCTCGTGGAGCTTTAGGTGTTTTCGCTCAATAAACACTCACAACACCCGGTCTGGGAATCGAAACCGCGATCCTATGACCACGAGTCCGCTGCCCTAACCACTGGGCCATTGCGCCTCCAAATTGGTTCCATTATCACGGAGAATATAGATGGTTAGAGTAATAACATCAAAAGAAATAATGATTGCGCTCTGGCTTACTGTGTTTGGTAAGTGATTATATAAATCTAGATCAACTCGAATAAAATTCTGTATGTGCTTTCTGTAAGTTGCCCAAAACTTTACTCCTGTGTTTTACACCTGCTATATTTGATTTGAGTTTCAGATCACTTAGAGGTGGCATTTGGACATGGAATTTTACAAGAGTTTCTACAAGAGTCACTTGCTCGTGTATTTGGTGTAGACTATAGAAACATGTTGGCATTGCACCTGAAAATGCTTATACAGTCAAATACTTTAAGTGTCAAACATTTGGGTTGTCGAAAACTGTAGAATCTGCTAAGATGAATTGTACCTGTAACTCAAACTCCAGCCTTGATGCACACTGTCACATGCTAATTCTGCATGAGAGTTATTGCATTAAGGATATATATTTCCAAGGAATATTCAGCCACTTATATGGAAAAACAATTGAATAATCATTGTCCAAACTGATAGATTTATTTATTTTACAATACATACACTTCTAAACGTGCGAGGTAGGTCATCGTATTGTTCTCAGTCAAATTTATTACAGTGCTAACGTTAAATTTGAAGAGTGAAGCATTAAGACTGTTCTCCATATTTGTAAAATCCTTAAAATACTCATGCAAATGCAACACAATTTGAAGTGCCAGTTCTTTACTTCTGAGCTTTGTTGCTAAGAACTTCTAGCAAATTCAAAAGAACTGAGACCAACTGAATCCATCTACTTTGTCTCTGCTGCAGCCGCACAGTCAGATTTTGAGAATGAAATGGACAAACAGCAAAATAAGTGCTACACAACAAACACCTGCATGACATTCTCAATATATTAAAGCTTTGGACGACTTGCCCTAAGTGCCGCGCAGTGGGGCTGAACCCAAACCTATGTGGCTAGGAAACAAACTTCTTAACCGCACAGCCGGACTGACAGAGGGATGGATGGATGAATAACCAAATTTAAAATGAATAAGACAAAAAGGACTGTTCGAGCTGCAGAAATAAAAATACAAAAAATGCAAAACTAACTTAATATAAATAATTGTGGAATAAATATATAACATACGTAGCAACAATTACCTTTACCAAATAATATACTCCAGGAAAACCTCCAACACACTTATATTGCAGAGCGGCAAATGTTTCAGAATTTCTCATCAATTTCTCTTGGATTTGAAGCTTTGCCTGAAAGCCAATGGTAATATTTATACTTTCATAATAGAATGACAACGAAGATCATTATATTGATAATGTCATAAGAAACACAGAACATAACACAACTACACTGGATAGGAGATGGTACGGCACAGCCATTTCGGTGTTGCCGATTTAATGCCGACCTACTTGACATCAGACATGTTAATGTTTCTCTCACCCACCTCATTTCTCTCTCTCTTTCACACATTCCCTCTCTTTTTTCCTTTCAGTATTTCTACGTGTATATCTAAAATTTCATCACGTGCGCGCGCACGCGTGTATGCTTGATTATGCATGTGTGTGTGTGTGTGTGTGTGTGTGTGTGTGTGTGTGTGTGTGTGTGTGTGTGTGTGTGTGTGTGTGTGTGTGTGTGTGTGTGTGTGTTTCCACTGCCTAAAGTTTCCTTCACTATTCCACTCAGCTGTGCCGAGCGCCCTTTCTCGGTCTACATTTAATCCAGGACTGAGATGAGCAGAGAAAAATCCTATCTGTCACACTTGCTTACCATTAAGGAAACACTGGAGATGTTGCAGCCTCAGCGCATGTCTGTGCATGCAATCCTCCACTACAGAAAGAAGAAGAGCAAGGGTTCCAGTCTGATCAGTAACGATGCTGGGCAAGTGACGATGGTCAGTCAGTGGTAGATGACGGAAGAGATCTACGCATTCGCCACCTCCGCTCAAACTTTCAAATGATAACTTCAACTCTGCCCATTTCTATGTGAGACCTTGCTCGTCACCTTCCACCAGTTCTTGGAAGTCTGGACCATACCAGACCTCGAGCAGTTTAACTAGTCCTTTCGTCCAGCACCCTACGACGCTGTCAGGTAGCATGGATCCGCCTCTCAAGGTGCCGAACTGCAGGCTTACCGACTTCTGGTTAATCTTTGCTCTTGGTATCGCTTCGTATTCCGTTTGGGTAGTGCCGATCTTCTAGATTTCCGACATGCTTGATACTATTCAGGTGACGTCGTCTGCATATGCATACATACACACACACACACACGCGCGCGCGCGCACACACACACACACACACACACACACACACACACACACACACACACACACACACACACACACACACACATATATATTGGTGCATGCAGCCTAGCTCTGACAACGCAACCTTCGTGCTTGGCATTGAACAATCGATCAAGAGCCAATCATGCCGCGAGCACATCGGTCGCTATGGCTCTGCTAAGTGGATCTACTAATTTCCTAACTAGGTCTCCCTGTATTCTAGATTCCTCTAACGTTAATTCTTTCCTAAACCTTAACGTCCCAACCCTAATAACCCTTTTCGGAGCTATCTACCATTGGTAGTTGACGATTGCACCCGATAACTTCCGATGAACTGACTTGTTTAACCGGTCTCTGAAACTTGTAGAGCCAGAAAAGCCGCATTGAGTTTCCAGTATTTAGACTGAGAGTGCAGAGCACAAGTTTGTGGTCTGTATAGCCAACGACTTTGAATTGTGAACAGCATACGCGATCCCTCGCTACTGGTCTACAGAGTATGTTATCTAGGTACGATCTGGGAGATCCGATACTGTTTGCCCATGACCAAATTGGTGCATTCGGGAAATAAATTCGGCACCTGTCAGCCTATTTGAAGCAGCTGAGTAGATTTAGGAGGCTTTTACACCTCCTCATTCTATCGGTTAACCCCACCCAATCCAGGCGTGCATCCAAGATGTCATTCAGATCTTCTACTAGCATTAAACAGCGAGACATCTCAAGAAAAAAAAAATCTCCAAAGGTCTGAAGAAGTTCTGCTGCCCCGCTCAAGTCAAGGTGTACACTGTGACTAGTTTAAAAGCACAACCTTGTTATCATCCAGATCCAAGATTATCATCCGTACCTCGGAATCTAGGCCTTTCCTAACTAGCACTACCATCCCTCTCCCATTCCAGGACGTCTAAGAGATGCCTAGATCTCAAAGTCACAAAAAATGGAGGTTAGTGTGTGTTTGACAGAAACCTTGGTCTCACTGGCGGTTATCACATCCTAACCTGGTAACCTGAGGTCATTGAGTAAACGATTTTGCTTCCAGGACGAACCCAAGTCACATAGATTTATGCAACCCATTGGCCGGAGAGAGTTGAGAGAAAAGAAAAGAGTGGGATTACTCAACCTCCTAGTGTTGGTGCGGGCGGGTGGCCCTACCTCCGAGTTTAGCTGGGGTTCATAAAGGAACCCCTTTAAAAGTCTGCTCGTGACATTGAAATTCGTGGAATTGACATGCAGACAAATACATAAACAAAACACCCGGACCTACGAATGTATATAACAAACAGAAAATAACACTACTAGGCACTGTACACATCCTACGTAAAGCACTTTCAACACAAAGAAAATAAGAGTACTACGATAACCACAGCACGTACCTAAGACACACAGAACTGCGCTCGGCAGTGCAGGGAAAAAGCGCGTGATGATAATAATGATGATGATGGTGATTGTAGTCTCTCGAGTCCGAGAAAGACGGTTCTGCAATTTCTTGCTGAGCATCCTGCACAGATGATATTCTTTTATTCTTTTATTTGTTTCGGTCATTTGACTGCGGCCATGCTGGAGCACCGCCTTCAGTCGAGCAAATCGATTCCAGAACTTATTCTTTGAAAGCTAGTACTTATTTTATCGGTCTGTTTTGCCGAATTGCTAAGTTACGGAGACGTAAACACACCACCATCGGTTGTCAAGCGATGTTGGGTGGACAAACACAGGCACACAAACATGCATACACACACACACACACACACACACACACACACACACACACACACACACACACACACACATATATATATATATATATACGACGGGGTCTTTCAGTTTCCATCTACCAAATCCACTCACAAGGCTTTGGTCGGCCCGAGGATATAGTAGTAGACACCTGCCCAAGATGCCACGGAGTGGGACTGAACCCGGAACCATGAGGTTGGTAAGCAATCTTCTTACCACACAGTTACTCCTGCGCCTATATGTTTATAGTTATCAAATATTTGTGCTATACACTGTTGCCATCAAATTGATATTTGCCCATCAGATGTTGAAATGACCGTAGATCAACGTGTTTTGCTCAAGAACACAACGCACCGCACTGTCCACGGTCTCACATTCGTGAGCGCAACGCTCTAACCAGTAGGCCATGTACTCCCACTGAATCGGATTATAACAGAAGTTACAAGAACAAAAACGCAACGAAATAGTTTCTTTCTTTCTTACTTTCTTTTTTAAAAAACGTATTATGTAAACAAAGTCTGAAGCAAAAGACGGAATGGTCGTATTTGCCCTGTCAATGCTAACTTCGGAAAATTAAACAAGAATGTTTATGAAATTAAATCAATGAAAATAAAATTTTTAAAAACTCACCTTCTCGCATATTTCTTGAACCTCATCGGTTGCGTTTTGAATAAAAGGCCATTTTTCAGACAATAGGTTAGCCATTGTAATAAATCAGGAAAAGAGTCAGCAGATTCACAGATTGACAAGGAAGTACACTCAAGCCTGTTAGGGAGGTTCTGTATAAACTTTACACAAAAGCAGAGAATATATAGCAAAAGGAAAATCTATGGAAGCCGCTACATGTAAAAATGCGATATTTTCAGCTTTAACGACTTCGGTTCACTTATGATTTATGCTTTTATTTGCTTGTTATTGGACTGCGGCTTAGACTGGTCGGATTTAGTCGATCAAATGGATCCCAGTCCGATGCTTAATCTATTAGTCCCTTTCGCTGAAGCGTTAGGCTTCAGGGTGCAACAAACGAACAGAAGTTGTGAAGCGGTGTGAGGAAGAACAAAAAGACATGCACACACACACACACACACACACACACACACACACACACACACACACACACACACACACACACACGCATATAAAGATTTAAACAGATAAATAAAGCTTTCACACAATTTCTGTCTATCAAATTCTCTCACAAGTCATTAGTCGTCCCGGGACTATACAAGAAGACACTTGCTCGAAGTGTCGCGCAATGAGGCTGAACCCGAAACCATTTGGTTACGAAACGAACTTCCATTCTTTATTTCCCCATCCCACCCATTATTGAACTTAATAAAGATGCCGTATGATCCATACTGGTAATTCCCCTTTATAACGGTTTGAATAAAATATTTTACGAAATTATTTGACGCTCCGATTCGATTTTCAATTGTATGCATGGTAATTTATATTGAAACTTTTGTTATAAGAGATAATACATTAACTCCATATCAGCCCAAATTAAAGAAACTTATGGCCAAAGACTTTCCAACTGTAACCATTCAGTCTTTTCTAAACGTAAAACATTTCCCAGACTACATTACTCGCTGTCTTTCTCTCTTTTCTTATTAAATAGTTAACAGATCGAAGCAGAATTTCTTGACGGCCAGATTCAATTGTCAGTGTACAATACGAATCGAAATCAATATTAATAAAGAGCACATCACTTCAACATAAGAATAACTCTTTCTAAGTGAGCACATGTAACTTCAAAGGTAGATTTCGGAGCATATTCCACTTAAACAAAACTTAAATTGACTTAACTCTTCAATGAGTCAATAAAAACGACATTTTTCTAACTCTCTTTACCCAGATATTTTATAGGAGTATTAAATGTTTGGTTTCTCTTCTTTTACGTGGTTAATGAGCAATTTTTTGTATTCTCCATAGCAAGTGAATTGCATATAGACTATATATAAATTACATGTTCTGAAGCCATTGAAAAATTCATATACCCTCTCCTCGTACTTTAGAAAATAAATTCAATTGATCAAATTTACATTCAGCTTTGCATAATCCGTGGAGGCGCATGGCCTAGTGGTTAAGGTGTCAACATCATGATCGTAAGATTGTGGTTTCGATTCCTGGACCGGACGACTCGTTGTGTTCTTGAGAAAATCACTTCATTTCACGTTGCTCCAGTTCCCTCAGCTAGCAAAAATGAGTAACGCTGCGATGGACTGGCGTCCCGTCCAGCTGGGGAACACATACGCCATTGAAACCGGGAAACCGGGCCCATGAGCTTGGCTAGGCTTCAGAAGGACGCATTTATTATTATTTGCATAATCTAGTAAATTTTTTCGATGTGCAAACAAGACAAAATGTAAAACGACTGTTTTTCAATCACAAGAAATCAGTAATGCAATAAGTAATTTCCTAATTTCCTAATGATTTTATAATGTTTAGATTCTTTTCTCTATTAAATTACGCGTTAATCTCCCTTTGAAATTACAATTCCCACTTTGAAGTGATTGTCTTCATGTGAAATCATCAATCTCAGTTTGAGGTGGCAAGGTTTCATGCTGAAGTGGCTTGTGCTGACATACATTGATAAATACTGTTGTAAATTGCTTCCAATTTAGTTCCTCGATTGTCTTTTAGCCTCCCTACAAAAGTATTCGATGGATTTGCTATAAAAAGTGACATTTTAAGGATCCACATAATTTATTTCGTAAAGAACCAAGTCATGCATGGATTTCCCCCGAATTTGCCTATTTAGGCGTATACTATACACATACCTTAGTACCTAGGCAAATACTGGTATATTAGATACCATACAACATAAATTCTTGACTTGTTAAAATTAACACAGCTTCTAAAGGATGTGTCATAATTATCAAATGGTAATTCAGTCCAACTCCACTTAAGACGGGGAGATAATCTCAAGATTCAAGAGTTTTTTCCATGTTAACATTTCGCTCAGGAAAAGCCAGGTTCACTGTTTGGAGAATACAGCAAAGTCGTGGACACGGTATTCTGGTTCAGTGATTCTAATGTTTTATTTTATTTATTTATTTATCTATTTATTTATTTTCTTTCTACCAACGAAAGTATTCTTCGTTTCACGCTCAGCTCCAACAATATCTGCTGAGACTGACCCATTCTGATAACTAACTAATTTTTATTGGGGAACAATAATGTTTATCAATGATAAAAATTTTATTCTTTCCGTTAACATTCATTTCCTGAGCAAAAAGGAAAACTGAAGCAGAACATGAGGTAATGTTTCTTGGAAAATGTCTTATTCAGACAGTTACATCCCGAATATAAATGCCTGGATAAGGCGTTATTTTACATAAAAGAAAGAACAAAAAAGGAACTAAGTGTCATGTGCACACACACACGCGCAAACACACATATATGAATGTCACAATATATGGATTCAAGTAATCCGATACTAGTCCAAAAACAGCCCCTTGATATATCATTCTACAAAACATAGAATAAATAATACGATTCAAGAGAAAACAGCAAGGAGTGTATAAATTAATAAATGACAGAAATAGTTTGATGAAATTTTATTTAACAATAAGAAAATTGTAATACAAGGCAAACTGCTTCGTAAAAATGTAAATAATTTATATTATTATGAATTAATAATACACATGTACACATATGCGCGCGGTTACATGTGTGGAAATATACACATATAGATAAAAAAAACTGAGAGTGAATAAGAGGAGAAAGAGAGAGAGAGAGTGAATGAGATTGAGAAAGGAAGAGAAGGAAGAGAAAGAGAAAAACAAGTAAGTAACTAGCTATGTTTATTACATTAGATTTCAGGTAAAATGTAGCAGTTTTGTAAATGGAAAATACAATCACACTTGTTTGAGTTCGAACATAACTTTTGGATTAGTGCTCCAAATTCTTAATTATATTGTTATATGGACTGTTAGATATGTAATTCGTCTGACGTTCCGTGTGTCATGTGGTTCGTCTGAGTTCATTGTTTCATTGTTGTTGTCTTGTGGGACTGTCGTGGTAAAATGTCATTGATATATATATGGCGGACATGACTTTTGTTTATTCATAACGAACATTGGGTGAGTGCGTTCTTTGTATGTAATTGAACAATAAATGTAATAATTAAATTGTATAACTCGTTATGTTATCTCTGCGAGTCACCCGAGGGAAACATAACAGAGTTTATTGGCGTCGCCGATAGGATACATGCTTACTTTACCGTAAAATTATTCATCGTAATAACAATGGCTGAAAAACAGACAGTAGAACTTATTAAATTGTTTAGGGAACAAATGGACAAGTAAATGCAACAACATCAGAGAGATATGGACGCTCTGTTAAAACTGTTTGGTGCTCGACAAGTTGAAGGCGATTCTAGTGGCTATTTTTCAGCTGCTTCAACAACAGTGTCGATTCCACCATTTACTGCATTTGATTCAGCGACAGAACTATGGCCTGATTACTGGTCAAGATTCCGTACGTTTGTGGCTGCTAATGCTGTACCTGAAAAACGCATGGCACAAGTGTTCCTGACCAATCAGACTGCTACTGTTTACAAACAACTTGCTAATCTGGCTACCCAACAAAATCCGCCTAAAGATATCAACAACTTGATAATGGACGAAATCGTTGACTTCATGAAGGAACAGTTCGACCCTAAACTTTTCATTGTGAGAGAGCGTTTCAAGTTTTGGAGTGATATGCAGCGGAAGCCAGGCGAAACTCTCCAGGAGCTGGCAGCACGTATACGCCAGGATGCAGCTACCTGTGATTTTCCAGCGATCACCAACCCACAGGATGAAGCTCTGAGACAGAGATTCATATGTTCGGTTAACAATGAAGTGGTTCTGAAGGCGCTTTTTAAGATAAAAGACTCAGAACTAGATTTTGCCCGTGCTGTCCAGGTTGCCATTGAGACTGAAGACGCAGCAAAGGTTGCAAAAGAAACTGTATACGGTTCCAAAACCAAGCAGGTGTACAAGGTCCAGCAGAACAGGAATAAGAGTCCTCAAAAGAAACATCAGCAGTCTTATTCCACAAACCAGGAGAAATGCTACCGATGTGGAAAGGCCCACAAAGCAACAGACTGTCCTTTCAGGGAAACCAAATGTCATTTTTGTGATAAAAAGGGTCATTTGCAAGCGGTGTGTAGGAAAAAACAACATCAGCAACGCAATGGCCATTCACAAACTCCCGTGAAAAGAATCACAAAAGCTGAGCTAGTCAAGGCGATCCTAGGTGAAGTTTCCCGAGACACTCATAGTTTAATTGTGCCAGTAACAATCCAGAACAGACTGTTCACAATGGAATTGGACACTGCTACTACAGGCAATTTTGTTTCCTTGTCAGTCTGGAAACAACTTGGAAGACCAAAGCTGCAAGATGTCAAGCATCGCTATGAATCTGCCAGCAAGCACAACCTGCCTGTTCTAGGAACTTTCATGGGCCAAACCAAGGATCCAACAACTGGTAAGCAGGATCTTATACCTTACATAGTCACCAAGATCTCTGATCTTAATTTGCTGGGTCGGAATGCTATCCAGACTCTGGGAATTTCCGTAGACACTGCTCTAGGTTTGAAAAGCATAGACAGCCAAGCTAAGAGGGAAGGTGCAGAAGGGATGTATCCAAAGACCTCAAGCGAGCCCTATGTTTCCCTGCAGCAAGATTGTCACAACATGTGTGATGAATTTCCAGATCTTTTCAAGCAAGAATTGGGATGTCTCAAGAACTTTGAACTGGAAGTGAAGTTCAAATCGGACGCAACACCAGTCTTTCACAAGGCACGTCCGGTCCCATTTGCTCTTCGTGATGACCTGGCCAAAGGTTACGAAGAAGGCATCGCCAAGGGAATCTGGAAGCCTGTTCAATTCAACGAATACGGAACGCCAGTGGTACCGATTCGTAAAGCACACACTTCAAGCAACCTGAAGCCCAAACTACGGATTTGTGGTGACTACTCTGTGGGAATTAATGACCAACTTGCTGATCACCGTCATCCAATGCCACTCCCTGCTGAACTGATGCAGAAACTCGGAGGTGGATTCAGATATACAAAGATAGACCTTGCTGATGCCTATAATCAGATCAAACTGGCTCCAGAAAGTCAACGCAGACTCGCACTCAGCACTCACCGTGGAGTACTCCTGCAACAACGACTCCCTTTCGGAATCAAGTCAGCACCTGGTTACTTTCAGGAGATCATGGAAAACCTGACCCATGATCTACCTGGAGTGGCCGTCTTCCAGGATGACATGCTCGTCAGTGGGAAAGATGCAAACAGTCACTTAAACAACCTAAAGTGTCTGCTCACACGTCTAAGCGACAATGGACTCAGATGTCGCCGTGAAAAGTGCCAGTTTGCACTACCCAGTGTAGAATACCTTGGACACATTTTGTCGGCTGAAGGGATCACTAAGGGATCCAAAGTCGAAGCAGTCTTAAAGATGCCATCTCCAACGAACGAATCAAGCTTGAAATCTTTCCTAGGTTCAGTTCAGTTTTATGGAAAGTTTATCCCAAACCTAGCCAGTATAGCAGAGCCACTCTATTGCCTTACAAAAAAGTCAACTATTTGGAAGTGGGGAGATGAGGAACAGTCAGCTTTTGATCACTTGAAAAATGTACTTTCATCAAGTCAAGTTCTGATACACTTCGATCCAAACAAAATTTTGGGACTGGCTTGTGACGCATCAAACGTTGGTATTGGAGCAGTCCTGTTTCACCGCTATCCTGATGGAAGCGAGCGCCCAATATCCAATATGTCCAAGACTCTCACTTCTGCACAGCGTAACTACAGTCAAATTCAAAAGGAAGCCCTAGCTATCATATTTGGCTTGCAGAAGTTTTACCAATATTTGTACGGTCGTAAATTCGTACTCGTGACTGACCACAAGCCACTGACATCACTATTCAGTCCGAGGAAAGGGACGCCACTTCTCGCTGCTAACAGACTAGCACGATGGGCCCTGTGGCTGAACCAGTTTGACTACACCATTGAATATTGGAAATCAGCAGATCATGGCAATGCTGATGCCCTCAGTCGCTTGCCATTCGGTGATGACAACGACTTTGACAGAAAGGAAAATGGTGAAGACATAGACATGGTGTGTGCCATCAAAGCTCTTAGTATTCAAGTCCAACCTGTGGATGCTAACGTCCTCCGTCAAGAGTCAGGGAAAGATCCAGTGATATCTACAGTGATGCGCTACGTCCGTGAAGGCTGGCCACCAAAGAACATGGAGATCAATGACGAAGTCAACAAGTTCCGTAAGTTATCAAACTCACTTAGTATCTGTCATGGATGCCTTATACATGGATCTAGAGTTGTGATTCCACATAGCTTGCAGCCAAAGATCCTCAATCTTCTGCATCTTGGACATTTTGGCATGGAACGCATGAAACAACTAGCAAGAACTGCCGTTTATTGGCCTGGTATCGATGCTGCTATAGAGATAGCCAGTCGACGATGTGATTCATGTAACGAACATCAAAGGCAACCATCTAAGCCTCCAGTTCACCCATGGATGTTACCAGAAAAGCCGTGGAGCCGCTTACATCTGGACCATGCAATACATTTTATGGGTAGAGATTGGCTGGTGATCACAGATGCTTATTCCAAGTACCCATGCATTCATCCTACTTCCTCCACGTCCTCCAAAGCCACTTTAAATCTGCTTGAGGAAGACTTTGCGCACTTTGGATTTCCTCACACACTGGTCACCGATAATGCACCAACTTTTACGTCTGAGGAGTTCCAGAGCTGGTGCAAAGAACGCGGGATCACACACCTGACAGGGGCACCTTACCACCCAGCTACCAACGGAGCAGCGGAACGTTTGGTGCAGACCTTCAAACAAGCTCTGAGGAAGTCTTCTCTGCCGCCAACACGAGCACTTCAAGAATTCTTGATGCAGTACCGGAGAACACCAACATCCTGTGGATTCTCTCCAAGTGAACTTTTGAATAACCGGCAGATACGAACAAGGATTGATTCTCTGCTGCCATCGCCAACACACATTGCTCAAGGCAAACAGTCTAAGGAAGCACATAAGTCTCAGGTGACTCCAAGCTCGGCTGATGTCGCTAAAGTTACCAGGCAGTACAAGGCCGGAGATCCTGTGTATGCACTATACTATGGACCTCGCCGAGACAAAGATCCCCGATGGGTACCAGCAATCATTAAGAAGTCATTGGGTACTCGCTGCTTTAACGTGAAGGTCATACCTCATGGCCCGATGTGGAGACGACACTGGGAACAGCTGCGACCGCGGTACACAACTGAGGAAGACAATGAACCTGGTGATGCAGAAAACACTGTATTTGAATTTGCAACAGATCACCCGATGGAGATCTCGGAAACTGTGCCACTAACACAAAGACAAACCAGACCCAAGACCATGTTACCCGTTCCAGAGTATGGACCAGACAACCCAAGACGGTCCAAGAGAACCCGTAAAACCCAAGAGAGACTTTGCTGTTGATACTTCTTGTGTAGCATCAATTTCAGTGGGGAGGTGTTATATGGACTGTTAGATATGTAATTCGTCTGACGTTCCGTGTGTCATGTGGTTCGTCTGAGTTCATTGTTTCATTGTTGTTGTCTTGTGGGACTGTCGTGGTAAAATGTCATTGATATATATATGGCGGACATGACTTTTGTTTATTCATAACGAACATTGGGTGAGTGCGTTCTTTGTATGTAATTGAACAATAAATGTAATAATTAAATTGTACAACTCGTTGTGTTATCTCTACGAGTCATCCGAGGGAAACATAACATATATAGATTTCAAACTACATATGTAACAATAACGGCATGCAAGACATACAAACCATTCAACAACACACAAAGAACGTTTATTATTTGCTGTCAGAATTTATGTCACACCAACAATAACTTGATCACTGACGCGGTTCTATAGTATTTACCTTGTGACGAGGTTGTTTCTTGGTATCTATACATTGTAAGGACTTTGATATTTTGTTTCCTCCATATTAGCCGATCATTCTGGTTGGGTGCTTACATTTCATTAATTAACTTGATATTTCGTAATGTTATACTTAGTAATATTCGACACGATTCCATGGCACTTAAAGCTTGTGGCGAGGTTCCTGGTTGGTGTTTATGCATTCTATACATTCCAGGGTCATTAACACTCTTATTTTCTTCATATTGTTCAGGCGTTCTCATTAAGTGCTTACATCTGGTCAGTTATACTTTTATACTTGGTATTTGATAATATTACACTCACGTTCTGCATCAATTGTGACATTTAGATTTGTAGCGAGGGTCCTGGTTACTATATGACCACTCCTGGCTTATAAACATTTGCTTTTTTTCTACACAGGTCAACCGATATGGTTAGTTACACGTAACTTGGTCAGTTAAACTGGCTTTTGGTTGCATTTCACAAACTCAACCTTCATTCTTTCCATGTTTCTTCCTTTGGCTTTGTATACAGCAATTCAAAAGATTAATGACTTCAAAGACAAAATATATTTGACACTAAATAATAACTGTTTAAGTAGAGTTAACAATCTTGGATTGAACAAAATACTTGGAAATTATTCCTTCGAAGTATACACACACACACACACACACACATGTATGTCACAATATATGGATTTCAGGTAATCCGATACTAGTCCAAAAAAAGCCCCTTGATATATCATTCTACAAAACAGAATAAATAGTACGATTCAAGAGAAAACGACAAGGAGTGTATAAATTAATAAATGACAGAAATAGTTTGATGAAATTTTATTTAACAATAGAAACAGCATTCTAATATCACGACAAATTGTTTCGTAACTTAAATAGATGTAAATAATTTATATTATAAATGCGTGACATCTTGGGCAAATGTCTTCTACTATAGCCACGGTCGACCAAATCCTTGTGAGTGGATTTGGCACACGGAAACTGAAAGAAGCATGTCATATATGTATATATGTATATCTATTTGTGTGTGTGTGTGTGTGTGTGTGTGTGTGTGTCTCCTCCCCTGCCATCGCTTGAGAACCAATATTGGTGTGTTAATGTTCCCATAACTTAGCGGTTCGGCAAAAGAAACCGATAGATTAAGTACTAGGATTACATAGTATAAATAATCCTGCGGTCGATTTGTTCGACTGCAGCCCTCTAAGGCGGTGCTCCAGCATGGGCGCAATCAAATGGCTGAAACTGGTAAAAGATAAAAGACATTTGAAAGTTGGAACAAAATTTAGCATGATTTAAAAAAAAATTCTTGGGACACCTTCCTCTGGAGAGGAAGAATATTAAACGGTTTGGGAGGGACAGTAGCTAGCCATTAGATATGCTTCTGTGCTTACCGACGCTGTGTACGTGATTGTAAGTTAAGTAAGGAGTAGATGGAAATTTGGGGGTTTTGTTGTCCCTGTCCAGTGTAAGATGAAAGCAAAACAGACAGCATATTTCATCTTAACCATTCTGGTTAAGATAAAATGGATAGCACATTTCCGCAGAGTTTGGACTGTATTTTGAATGTTCAAGGCATCTTTTGCTATTCTGATTGTTGTCTTGAAGGCTTTATAACATATTTTTGTTGGTAACGAGGTAAACGACTCCTAATTAGTGATGATGGTGATTTCCTGTAGGTAATAAAGGCAGTGTTCGTTGTATGATCTGCTGCAATATAGTTTCACACGAACCACTTGGGGGGGGGGGGGATTTGAGGTTATCCGCTTTAATTGCCAAAGTCTATGGAAATACAAGTCAGGAGATCTTTGTGACATATGATCAGTGTGGCATTGAGAATCAATAATTCTTGAGAGGTTTTCATTTCTTTCAAAAGATTTTGATGTCTGTGTTAAAAGATGTCAGCTCCAACCTGTTCAGAATTGATACAAGGTAGTTAATGAGTAATATGGTACACTGTTGTCTCATACAGTACGTGTGAATACACTAAAAAACATCATCATTCAGCATCATGCATCAGTATTTCTACCTCCTTCATACAGATTCATTATTTTACATATGCAAATATTTGTAGACGCACATTATATCATCATGAGTCGACCTACTGAAAATAGCAGTAAAATCTCCAGTAAAGTAATTATTATGCTCAAAATATGAGAGTAAGTACGTGCTTGTGATGTAGCTTCTCATTATAACTGAAATCTTTTACAATTCCTTTTGCACACACACACACACACACACACACACACACACACACACACACACACACACACACGCTTATATATATATATATATATATATATATATATATATATATATATATATATATATATATATATATATATATATATACATACATACATATATATAAAATTAAAACATTAGGGTAAAGAATTAAATTTCAATTAATATCGATTTATTACCTGGAAGCAACCACATTAGAAGAATCAGAGAGATTCAGAAAAAATATCTGAGAACTCAAGGGATTATTGTATATGTATATATGTGAATATGTTCACACGTACATATATATATATATATATATATATATATATATATATATATATATATATATATATATATATATATATATATCACAGGGACCATTATAGTTTGTGAGAGGTACTACATAGCTACTTTAAAACTTTTATGTAGTAGCCACAACTTTGTCGATATAGACTCTAGTTTTAAGAACAATACAAGGTTATCGAGGGGAAGATTCTGTGCATTTGTTACTTCTGTTTCATATCCTCAGTTGGGTCTCTCCCACCAAATTCCACCACCGTCTTTATACTGTCTATCTATCGTTCCTTCTGATATTTTCCCCTGTACAACTTTGAATTTATACAAGTCCTCTTTGTATCTTTAACTTGGTTTAGTCCTTTGACTGGGGCCATACTGGAACGCACATCGACGCCTGTAAAGAATTTTATTGAAGTTTGGTATTTATTTTATGAGTCTCTGTTATGTCTATTACCAAACCGCTAAATTAAGTGGACGTAAACAAACCAACACCGGTTGACAAGCGATGGTGGTAAATCAGAACAAGCACCAAGGACACGTGCGCGCATATATACTCACACATACACGTAATACACTCATGCGTGTATGTAATTGTGTGTGTGTGCGTGCGAGTGTGTGTGAGTGTGTGTGCATCTGTGTGCGTGTGTGTATGTGTATGCGTATGTGTGTACAAGCATGCAATGGATTTCCACACAATTGCCATCTATCAAATTCACTCACAAGGCATTATTGGACCAAAGGCTATGACAGAAGAGACTTGTCCAAGGTATTACCCAACGGGGCTGAACACGAAACCACGAAGTCGCAAAAGCTATGCTTAGAACAATTAGTTTTGAGGAACACGGCCTGTAGTGTTACCTGTTCAATTTTTCACGGTGCAGATACATTCTACATTTATTGCAAACTATTACAGAAATGAGATCATTTCTAATTTTTGTAATCAGTGAATGTGTTTTCACTAAAAATATATATATTTGCGAGGGTTTGAAAAGCATCTTCAGTGTTTATTTGTTTGTCCTGTATTGTACCCATCTTTGTATTCGATCTATAGTGATCATAATAAAAATTTATCAGCCAGCTGGTGTTGCTACTTCAGGCTGATGACGAGCAATGACTCAGAAACATGTCCCTGAATGCACACCGAGCTGGGTGGGGGTGCTTGTCTCCCCCTCGCACATATAAGGACACAGGAAAGGTTTCAAGGCCAACAGGAAGCGGTCCAGCTTCCTAGGGCTAAATAGCAGCAGTATGATTCCCTTATTGGGACTGTCACATTGAGTTGATAGTATACAACTGCTTTATCGTAACACTGCTGCTTAATTCTCTCTGAGATTTATAATTAGATCATTTCTACTTATTACAGAAATAAAATTCGAAAAAAAATCCACACTTATCTCCCTTGAATCGAATTTTTTTTATTGGAGTACTTTCCCTTGAATCAAATTTTATTAGACTTACTTCCCTTGAATGGAATTCTTTTTTTTTCGCGACGAATATGTATGAGAGCGAGTAACTCGTAAAACGAGCTCAGTCGTAGAACGAATTAAACTCGTACTGCGAGGTATCACAGTTGATATCTCGCAGTATGAGTTTAATTCGTTTTGCAAATCAATTTTCCTCATTGAAATTAATTGAAATATAATTAATCCGTTCCAGCTCATCAAAACCCCTCAAAAATCATTTTTTTTACTGGTTTTTTACTGATTTTCTGAATTTAATTACCTTAAAGATAGGACGATTTGTGCTCGAGGAAGACGAGCGGGGAGGATGATTATTGCTTGGAAGGAAAATCTCCTTCCATTAGGACTTCAGGAAGAACGGTTTGTGTCGTTTTCTCTCTCACTTCGCTTAATTTAGGCTTTTTGGACATAGTTTCTTCACTTTTTACACTTGCAGGTCGTTTCATCAAGGGAAGTTTGCTTTTTTCCTGCCTTTCAAAATGTTACAATAACGCGCCAGAGCAAAGTCATTAAATAAAGCAGTTGCACGACCTGTAGATACTTTTTCCGGATGATATTTTTCTACAAATTCAGAAACACTGCCATTTTGCCTACACTGTCACTTGTAGAGATAGCCAACTCCGCTACACTGTCCTCCTCCGGTGAACCAATCTCTTCTACCGCATCCGAATGCTGCTGCTCATGAAGCTGAAGAAGTTCATCTGTCGTCATCTACTAAGTATCAGGCTATGTTGATGATTTTCAGGTAGTTAACAATGCTGTAGTGCTCCTTCCAAAACTCACGAAAGGTTAGGTTTGTATTTTCGGTGACTTCAAAATACCACCCCTAACTTGCAGCTTCATTTGGAATAGTGTTCGAAAATGTTCCTCGTTGTATATATGTATATATATCTACAGGCTACTCTTTCCTTACTTTGGGCGGCAAGTAACAGTATAGAACTTTTATGAATTTAAATTCGTCCAGGATACCGTCTTCGAAGTTAGGAAAGTGAGCAGGAGTTTTGTCGGAGTTGAAGAGGGCCTTGAGAGGAAGATTGTGCTTCAGAAGGTACTTTCTCACTGCTGATCCGAAGATAAGTTTGATCCACTCGGTGAAGAATTGCCTGGTGAACCAGGCTTTAACATTTGCCCTCCATATGACCTGCAATTTCTTCTTCGGGATCTTGTACGACTTGAACGCTCGTGGGTTTTCAGAATGATAGACAAAGGACGGCTTAATCTTAAAGTCTCCATCCATATTGGCACAAAGGGTGAGAGTTAGCCTATCCTTCATAGACTTGTGGTCAGGCATTTTCTCTACAGTTATGTAGGTTCTTCTGGGCATTTCCCCCCCCCCAAAAAGCCAGTTTCATCACAGTTGAATACCTGTTGTGCGATGTACCCCTTGGTTGCGATGATCTGATGGAATTCACGCACGAAATCCTCAGCTGCCATCGTGCCAAAACTTGCTGCTTCTCTATACTTGATGACGCTATGGACACCAGTCCTCTTCTTGCTATTATCGAACCAGCCGCGACTGGCCTTAAATGCGTCTACTACTGTCTCCTCCGGTGATGTTCCAGGGTTCTGCTTCAGGAAATCCCTATACAAGGCTCGTGCTTTCTCGCAGGTGATGGTCTCCGTAACCGTATCCTCTGCGAGTTGCTTCCCGTTGATCCACTGGAGAAGCAATTTTTCCATCTCTTCGTGTACAGAGGTACGTTGCTTGGAGAACCTGGAGAAACCTTTCGTTGTTGTAACGGCCTTGACCTCGTCCTTTTTCTTCAGGAGGGTGCAGATCGTTGACGTACTATGCCAACAACATGCGCTCCTCTCTCATGCTTATCAATGATTTCCTTCTTCAATTCTATCGTAATCAGCTCCTCCTTCTTCTCAGTACTTCCCTTTGCACTCACCTTCATAAGACCCATGGCTAACACAACTAATTTTTTATAAAATAATAGCAAAAAACAAAACGCACAAAACTAAAAAAAAAAAAACACTGGTAAAGCACAACAGGAATGCTGCCATGATATCAACACGTGAACTGAGAAAACGGAGGCTGCGCTTGTTCAGAGAGCTCAGCGCTGACCAGCGGTCACTTGTATGAAACTCGCTCGTACTGCAGATTTCCACACGTACTTCAAGACAAATTTTACGCACGAGCCTTGCCACGTACAACAAATTACTCGTTCAATGGTGTACTCGTACAGTGAGGTTCTAATGTACATGTATCTTTTTATAATATATAACAAGCATCAGCAATCGTTTTTGAGGAGATGAAATGACTCACCAACAAGTGGGCCGCACTACTAAAAAAATTCATGACAGTTTTACGTTAGGACTTTGTCCATCGCTGGTTTAGAATTTTTGGAATGTGTGCGCAGTGTGTGTGTGCATGCGCGCGCGTTCGTGTGTTTGTATACGTATGTATGTTGTGTATATGTGCGTAAGGGGGCGGGTGTGATTGTGCGTGCAAGTGTTTACACGTGTAGCTGTTCCGACACATTGATATGTTCACATACATAAACTTTTACTTACAGAATCATTCATGGATTATTCATATCCGATAAACAAATACCTCCTGATTCTAACACTAATTATTGAGAGAGGAAGTTTGTAATTACATTGTAAATAAGTGACAGGCCAGTTGGAGGACTTCCTTGAAATGAAAAGTTCAAAGACTCAATGCATGTATATATTTACATATATATATATATATATGTATATGTATGTATGTATATATATATATATATATATATATATATATATATATATATATATATATATATATATATATATATATATATATATATATATATATATATATATATATATATACATATATATATATATATACATATATATATATATATATATATAAGTCAGTAAATAGTGGGGTTGTGTTAACCGCACCCGGAGAAATAATAGGAAAATGAAAAAAGGCAGAATGCTAAACTGGAAGCATATTTTAAAATATATTAAAATATGCTTCCAGTTTAGCATTCTGCCTTTTTTTCATTTTCCTATATATATATATGTATATATATATATATATATATATATATATATATATATATATATACAGAGACACCCCATAAAAACATCGGTTTATGTTTATTTTAACTTGTAAAGGTTTATATTTTTTATTACTTGACATTTTTATGCTTCAGGTTCTGTATGTGACTGTTTAATCATGTGATGTGCAAAAAAAGCCTCGGAACTGTCTGAATTTCAAAGAGGCCATATTGTGGGTCACTCTGAAGGTGGACATAGTCGGCGTAAAATCGCTGAAAACCTTGGGATCTCGCTTTCTACAGCTAATAGAGTGATTGTTCAATTCACCAGAGAAGGGAAGGAGCCTATATCAACCTCGCCCAGATCAACCGGGGCCCTCTGACAGGATTCTTCTCTTTTTCTAAGAGAAGTGTAAAGGATAATCCTCGCTGCAAGGCTTCTGACATAACAGAACAAGTTGATGTCAGTCCTGGAACAGTTTTCAGGTATCTCCACAAACTATAGCAGAGCAGCATGAAGGAAGCCACTTCTTCCAGCCAACATCAAGCGGAGAAAAGATTGGGTCAGTGAGATGGTGGAGAGGCCACTAGCATTTTGCAACACTGTCATAATCTCTGATGAGTCAAGATTTGCTGTATTTCCTGATAGTGGTCGAGTGTGTGTCTGAAGACTCTGTGATGTGAAAAGATTGCAGCCAGCAAAGAAACATGGCAGTTATTCTGTGATGGTCTGGGGGAGTAAATTGGAGCAATGGTGATCAGAGCTGGTGGAGTGTGAGAGAAACATAAACTCGGATAAATATGTGTGCATATTGCAGAAAGACTCCTTCCAATCTTCTCCAGTGATGAAATGATTATAGAAGACTATTTATGGAAGATGAGGCACCTTGTCATACGGCTGAAATAATCCAAGATTTGTTGGATGAGAATAGCATTAAAAAGCTTCCATGGACAAGCCAGTCACCAGATATGAACCCTATTGAACACATCTGGGACATAATGGACAGGACATTTCATAAAAAGAACAAAAAAGGACCTTCGAAGCCAGATCTTTTGAGATTACTGCATGAAACTTGGCAAGAAATTCCGCAAGAGAATGTTCATCATCTGATCAGTAACATGCCCAATAGGCTCCTTGCATTGAAAAATGCAAAGAGCATGTCTACCAGATATTAGATATTCACATTATAACAATTAATAAATAATTTGAATGCATAATTTCAGATTTAAAGAAATTTTAACGATTAATGGTGTCTGTATACTTCTGTCATGTCTGTACGCACGCACGCACGCACGCACGCACGCACGCACACACGCACGCACGCACGCACACACGCACATACGCGCACACACACACACACACACACACACACACACACACACACACACACACACGTATTTATACATATATAAACACGCGCACAAATATATATTTTTATTTTTATCTTTTTTTAAATCTTTTGCTTGTTTCAGTCATCAGACTGCAGCCATGCTGGGCACTGCCTTAAAGGGTTTTAGTTGAACAAATCGACCGTTCATTTCTTTTTTCAAGCCTGGTAAATTATTCTACCGGCCTCTTCTGTCGGCCGAACCGCTATGTTAAGGGGGCATGAACACACCAACACCGGTTGTCAAGCGGGCAATGGGGGACAAATACAGACATAAAGACACACACACACGCACATATATATGGTTAAAACATATTTCCGAAAGGATATGATACGACATTCAAAGGCAGTCTGGATCGATATTAGGCCTCTTCCCTCTTGTCTTTTGTTGTCTTAAGTCGAGGCGGTCTACATCACTGTTGATATGGGAATTATGTGTGCTAGTTAGTATCTTCCGGGTTTTCATATCAAGTGTCCATTCAAGTAGCCAAATGTTGGTATGAGTACTGGCACTGCAAACACATTGTGAGCTACTGTTTATCGAACGCAGAGAGTTCCGAGGTCCATATTCTCTTTATTTGGCTGTAATATTCTTTAGTGACACGTATTTTGTTACAAGTGTCATCGTAAGATATGTTTTCGTCTACCACTAGATACCTGTAATATTCCTTATAAAATATAGGGGAAACAGTTAAGTCATTGATGGAGATGTTGCTAATCTGGTTTACAGTTTTCCCTCTTTTCACCACTATATAGCAACATTCATCTCAACCAAACTCCTACTTTTTATCCTTTGAGAATATTATAACCTGGTCAAGGCTCTTCATTTCATGCATATTCTTGACTTATAGTTTCGAGTCATCCACAAAGAAATAGTGCGTAAATTTGATATTTCTGTTTTCTTGTGAACCAGTGTGAGATCCTTCAAACTTCCTTAACATGAAGGACAAGAGGTCTACAGAAAGTATAAACAACATCACAGAGAGGCTGTCACCTTGGGATATACCTCTGTGATGCTGTATTATATCAGTTTTAATGCAGTCACTCATTGTATTTAACTTCAAAATGGTGGCCCACAATGAAGCCAGATCAGCTATGGCTTTGACTATGCTCATTGGAACTTTAGCAAGTCGAAGGGTTCTTAGCATCCATGAGTGTGTGTGTGTGGGGGGGGGGCAGAGTAAAAGGCTTTCTTGTATTTCAGCCACATTGAGATTAGGTTCCTTCTATGCTACCTCACCTCTGACATTACAGTTTTGTTTATTAGCGTTAGCTGGTTCTGCTTATTAACTGCTGGTTCTGCTGTGATAATGTTATTACTTTCACAATGGTCTTGGAGGAAGAGATTTGAACATATTGTTTATATTTTGTACATTAAGTTCTGGCATGCAGTTAGCCTGTAGTTTTTTGCCATGTGGTCGGTTCTGCCAGAGCCAACAAGTCTGATATGTTATTATTCCCATTGAGATCTTGCTGGTACAGGTTGATAAGATATGGTCGGTAGAAGGTTAGCTTCTTGTACCAGTACCTAACAGTCAAGTCTCTTCCAAGTGCTTTTCTATCCTGAAGTTTCTGGATCACATTGGTATCACCATAAATGCTGCATGTCTTGGGTGTAATACAAGGACAATAACTTCTTCGAATTTCTTCCTGCCACATAGCATCTCGGTTAAACTCCATCTCTTTGCTCCAAATTTTCTTCCAGAAGGAGCCTAGGTCCTCTCGTGAAGGAGGTTCCATGATGTTCACTACTTCTCCACTCATGCCTCTATACACTGTTGCCTGGTTCCGGTTAAAATTTTTGTTTATTGATTTTCTCTCGGTTATTCTCTTTTGATGTCGAAGTTTCTCACTGACAGATTTTAGATCCTGCTTGAAGGTGATCAGTTTACAAGTGAGTGTTCTCTTTTTACTACCTTCAAACATCACTTCTATTTCCTTCTTCACTTGCTGTTGGTGAGACGTATAGTAATTTGCTTGTTTGCAAGCAATAAGCATCATCACATGGCTGATGGCCTTCCGTAGATTAGCTATCCTTTTCTTTATCTTCAAAACCCATGATGGCACTTTCTTCATTGTTTCGGTTTTGTTTACTTTTTGAGTATCGTTTATGTACTGCTATGCATATAGACAAGCGTTAATCTGACAGAATGAGCGTTAATTAGGCTGCTTGGTACAACAGACTCACATTCTACTAGGAAATTCTGAGGAACCTATCACCAAGAACAAAGAGACCCATGTGGCCAAAAACTATAGACCCATAGTATACTTGAATGTTACGTTCAAACTGTACACAGGTTGTCTCAGTATGTTTCTCCAAGACCATTTCCAAACAAATGGTATGATAAATGATGCACAGTCCGGAGGAAAGAAAGGAGTCTGGAGTTGTGCTGAACAGCTCCTCGTCAACAAAGCTGTCCTTCAAGAAGCCAAGCACTACTTCTGTGATCTTTTAACGATATGGCTAGACTACAAGAATGCATTCGATTCCGTGTATCACTCATGGGTGATAGAATCACTACACATTGCCAAAGTACCAGCTGCTATAATGAATGCCACTGAAAGACAGACCACAGCATATGCATATTCCACACAGTTATCACTGACAACTACTAAAGTAACGCCAATTATAACAAACAGAATTAAGCTATCAACACACATATTCCAGGCTGGTAGTTTATCTGTAATGTTGCTTGTACTGGCAGTGAATCCTTTGTCAGCCCTGTTAACAAAATGTCAAGGATACATGCTGGGATATGCGAAACAGAATTAAATGAATGTCACCCACATATTTTTTGTTGTTGACCTAAAGTTATATTCTGTTAATAGGATCAACACCAAGAGACAATTAGACCTACTCACATTCTCACACGACATAGGAATGAAGTTTGGGCGAGATAAATTCTCATACATGATAATCAACCGAGGAAAGACTGTCGACCAGGCAGAGAATATTTACATCAAAGACTTGTCTATCTCCCCTATCTCTAATGATGAAAATTACTAGTACATTGGAATGGATGAAAATTCTGCATATGTTGCTGCTGTGAATATAGCCAGAATAACAAAAGAGTGCTGCTGCAGATTCCGGAAAATATGGAACTCAGAACTGTTCGCATTTAACAAGACCTTATCTCATAATGCTTTAGCAGTGCCAACGCTAGTACCAATATTTGGGATATTTGACTGGACACTCGACGAGTTGCGCAGCCTGGATATCAAAATCAGAAAGGTATTGGCCAGTACAAGCAGCTTCCACATTAGCAGCAACACCGATAGGATTTATGTGAAACGATGCAATGGCGGTAGAGGCATATGGTCAGTCCAAACAGCCTTTGAATGTCACTTTGTATCACTCAGACAGCACCTGCTGAACAGTATAGAAAGAAACGAGTACATTCCATGCATACTCAAAAGTGAGATATAACATCCTCAGAGTTGCAGAAGAACTATTGTTGAGGTAGTCTGAGAATACAACTGCCTCATACAACCCAAAGGAGGCTGGGCTGGCCTACCTAAACAGAGGCTTGGATAGTAGGCATCAGGACAGCAATATATATATATATATATATATATATATATATATATATATATATATATATATATATATATATATATATATATAGCTGTACGTTATAGTGTAAATGCTTTAGCAAAGAATTGTCAGCTTTCGCTAATTCAGTTGACTCGTCTGAGACTGAATCGGAAAGGGTGGGCAAAATTGGTTACTGGGGCAAAATGACTAATTTCCTATTTCTTGTTATTTTCCCCCTTAGCTGTTTGGAACTATTACATTGAAAGTATTGCATCATCATTCTCTATTGTTGCATTATCTTTGGGAGTAAAAATTGATCAGCCTAGTTGTTGTTCTTGAAGCTGAGAGAGTTTGAAACATAGGTGACAAGTACTTTTTATGAAGAAATTTTCCTCAACTTTGACCCAATTGTAATAAAACATTTAGATAAATTTTGGTGTTTAACAATCAATATTCTTTTCTCTGTTGGGCTCCAAGTCAATTTTTTCCCACGCCAATGTCTAATTTGATAATTTTCAATTTTTACAACATGATGTATAAACCGGGGCAAAATGAGTAAAGACTAATTTCACTAATTTTTTCTCTTTAATTGCACGATGCATAAATGTATGATGAAGAGAGCCACACCAGTAGATGGTGAAGAAGTTATATAGAACATTTTATGTTGTTTTACATTCACTCAAGTTTCGTTAATTTTATATTATGTACCATTTTTCTATGATACTCTTTCAATTTGATCATAAACTTTTGTTGCATTTCCGACCTTTCTGACGTCTAAAGATGGATACTAATGTATATGAGTCTTTTACCAAATGTAATTCAAGAGAATTGAAGAGGTAAACTTACCTTATCTTGTCTTACTCATTTTGCCCCGTCTAAATTTGTGTTCTATATGCTGAAAGTGAATGGAGATAATTTTCTGAAATACTGTTCAGATTACGTTGTAGAGGTTTAATGCACGCACGCACGCACGCACACACACACGCACACACACACACACACACACACACACACACACACACACACACACACACACACACACACACACACACACAAACCCACTTACATTCAAACATACATGATCATATCCACAAAATCTTTTACACACAACACACACACACACACACACACACACAGATAGAGGCAAAAGGAGAAAGACAGAAAGTAACTAATGGAACGAAAAGGTAAAAACGAATAACGAAATATATATATATATATATATATATATATATATATATATATATATATATATATATATATATATTTCGTTATTCGTTATATATATATACATATATATGTGTGTGTGTGTGTGTGTGTGTGTGTAAAAGCACTTGGTAAAATGCAAAACAAAGGAAATACAAAACAAAAACAATAAAATACAGTTCTGCTCTATCTATTGTCTGTGTCTCCTTAATTAAAATCTTATTTTGTTGCAGCCCAGTCATAATTAATTATACTGGATAAAAACTAGGGCAATGATTTGCTACCAAAGCACCACACCATTCCCCACATCCGCTCATAAACTTCCTATCTCAGAAGTGTTGTGACAGGACGTAATTTTCTCGAAAATGTTATCAAGTTTGAGTGAATGAGAGTGGTTTCCAGGAATTGTCTTTTGTCTTATATACAAGTAGCGTAATACATTTACTGCAGAGAAGAGGGCACGTATATTAGATGCTGACTGCATATACAGACAGTGTATGCAGATGCTAGACGCATAGATAAACATTGTATAAAGCTGCTGACTAGATATATAGTCACAGTATGTAGGTATTATATTAATAGATGTTAATATCTTGTGTATAGAAGTTGACGGGATATATAGTCAGTGTGCTGATTGCATATGGATAGGTATACACCTTGTATACACGTACCTATATGGATATATATATATATATATATATATATATATATATATATATATATATATATATATATATATATATGGTGTGTAGACGTTAAATGGATATATGAGTGTATGTGTGTGTATGCGTGGGTGGGTGTGTGTATATATATATTATATCCTTCTATACTTTGGATATACAGATTTTACGAGGCTGGGATAGACACAGCTATCTTCACATGACGTACTTTAAATTACTCCACTAAAACACGATACTCCAATAAATACAAACTCTCAACAATCTCAACGACTGCTTACGACTTCCACGAACTCTCAACAACTGTTCCCTCGTCTCAACCAATACGCTACTCTTATAAGAGCTCGGTTAGTCCATTTTTGCAATCCCACCGGGATGTCAGACTCTCACCACAACATCTTCCCCTTTGAGATTTACTTCCTAGCGAATTTTAATATTTCTTCCGCTAAGGCACTACTTCCAACCGTTCTGTTTGTTTCATCTTTCTTGTGCTGCTACGCCTAGCTTCGACTTCTTGTGGCGTTGGCACATCAAAAGTGTCGTAGAGCACTTCCATGGGTATCTCTTTTCTTTGTTTCGTATATCTATTTTTAGCTGGCTTAAATATCATTTGTGTTCCCATTTTTCGCCTTTTATCATATATTGCCCATTCGTTTTGTCACTACTCCGTCTTCCTAACCTTCTCTTCCATTTTTATATATTTTGAAAAACACCTTGTCGCCGATATTGAAATACTTTATCGCATTTTTAGTGTTTTCCCTATTTGTTTTTCTTACTGGTAACAACTTGTCAAAAATTGACTTTATTTTCGAGCAAACATTAATTCCGCTGGCGATTTGCCTGAATAAGTGTTTGAGTTTGGTGTTATTCTATAGACCCTTAAGAATTGTATCAATGCTGCGTCATCGACATGCTCGTTTCTTGATTCCATTAATGCTCTTTTAAATGTATCTACGAACCATTCTGCTTGCCCATTTGGTCTTGGTTGATATGGCGGAATAGAAATATGTTCAATTGCATACATTCTGCAAAACATTTTAAACTCATACGCCGTAAACTGTGTACCGTTATCGTAGACTATGATGTCCGGGCACCATATCTTGCAAAGAGTTCATGAAGAAATTCTCTTGTTACCTACATCTACATATTTCCGTCCATTTAATATAACTATCTACTACAATCAGGTAACATACGCCATTTACTGGTCCAGTATAATCTATATGAAGCCTGGTCCATGGACTGCCGGTTTTAGGCCATGGTTGGAATTTTACCGGTAGTGACTTGGCTGCAAGGGCACAATTTCTACAGGATTTCACCGACTCTCAATCTCACAGTCCATTATAGGCTAATGTACGTAACTTCGCATGAGTGATTTCATTCTCGAAATCCTTAGGTGACCAATATGAAATTCTTTTAATAAACGCTTTTGTTGTGCGGCCGGCACAACGACTCAACCCATACATCAACACATTGTCACACAGTGAGGAATGGTTTGCATTTATGTTGCGCATATTTTCATTTTCTTTGTCCTTCAGTGATTCTTTCATTTTTATAATGAATTTATCGCTCTTCGACTTTGATTTTATGTCTGGTAACGTAACTGGCAGTTCACGAATGACGTTACACAGAACATTTTTAATTTCATTTTCCGCTCGCTAATCAGTAATCACAGTATCTTCGAATGGTTCCGCATTTTTTGTAATCAGTCTTGATAGACAATCTGCGTGGCCTAATTTCTTGGATGGTGTATACTCCATTTTGAAATCGTCGTTTAGTAAGATCGCAGCTCTGCGTTGTACCCTATTAGCAGTACAGTTACGAATTCTTTTTTTTCGACCCAAATATCGATAATAACTGTCGGTGATCAGTCTGTAGCCGAAAACTTCTACCGTGCAAAAATCTGTGAAATTTTTTCATGGAAAAAATGATCGTAGAACTTCCTTTACAATTTGACAATAATTTTTCTCTGCTGATATCAGAAAATGTAAGACATGAATTACTGCCTTCGTGTTACCATCTTTATATTTATGTAGTATTACTGCTCCTATACCGTACACAGAAGCGTTTGAAGCTACAAAAATCTCCGTTGCAGGATCGAACTGAGCTAACTACAAATTAGATATTAATATTTTTCTAAATTTTGTCAAACGCCTTTTGGCAATTTTCTGACCAATTCCATTTCGTATCTTTTTTCAGCAAATTATTCAGTGGCACTCTAACCTTATGCACATTTGGGATATAATTTTGGTAATAATTTGCCAGTCCTAAAAATGCTTGTAAGGTTGCAATATTAGTCGGAGGAGGTATATTTTTAATTGCGTATGCCCTCGACTAGTATGGCGTTTTCCTTTCATTGAAAAGCACCGTTGTTTTGGTACACAAACTTCATTTATGGGACAGAACTTCAGGAAAAATATTTTTTACCTTTTCTATCAATTCGTCTGACGACTTGTTTTTACTGGAGGAA
>NC_142947.1:34342356-34354856 GCF_046866305.1 Octopus bimaculoides | reverse complement strand
TTCGCTGACGAGAAAAACTTCAACCAAGGCAAGCGTTTATCAGGAAAAATGGCAGATAGTTATATGCAGATCCTTCTGTTGCCCTCAGTGTTATTTCTTTACTACCAACAAGTGGCTACACACAGAGGGGACAAACAAGGACAGACAAACGGATTAAGTCGATAATACCGACCCCAGTGCGTAACTGGTACTTATTTAATCGACCCCGAAAGGATGAAAGGCAAAGTCGACCTCGGCGGAATTTGAACTCAGAACGTAGCGGCAGACGAAATACCGCTCAGCATTTCGCCCGGCGTGCTAACGATTCTGCCAGCTCGCCCTCAGTGTGATGTACACTAAGTTCCCACAACTGTGATGGTTTTGGGAGTGGTAAGTAAAGAAGGCCGTGTCATGCTATCTCACATCTTTCCACAGAATTAATTTTACTGGATACGTTGAAGTACCGGAGACAGTTGCGAAGCCCTGGATGGATGAAATGTGTAGCGGAAGGCCATACGCGGTTCAACAAATCTTAGTACCAATTCACAAAGCCCACATAAACCCAACAATGGATATCAAATAATCTCTACGGTCATGTAACACCAAACTTGTGGTCTCCAAACTTGCCAGATTTAAATCCTATAGATCAGGGGTTTTCAAACTTTTTGACTTGCGGACCCCTTTATATTTCAGACTTTACCTTAGGGACCCCCTTATAAACGCTTATGAAATTTATACATAAACATTTGCTTAAAATAACATATATTTTTACATTTATTTATTTAACAGTATTTAACAAATAGGTTTATTGTCAATTAAAAGATTTCGATTATAAAACATATATAAAATCAAATTGCCCATAAAAAGTATTTGTTGTCTACGGACCCCCTGTCTCGTCCTTGCGGACCCCCTTTGGTCCGCGGACCACAGTTTGAAAACCCCTGCTATAGATCACTAAGTTTAGAACACTGTTGAAAGGGAGACTAATCGACATTCTCATAACGTCATAGTTTCACCACAGGCCGCAATAGCTCAGATGATGTCCAAAATGAATAAGTGCAAGCATGTCAATGATTCCGGTCCCACATTGAAACTATGATCGGAGCTGAAGGCAGATTCATAGAATAATCTTATAAAAAATCTTACCGAGAACAGGCGCACAAATTTCTAATAAAATAATTGGATTTTTTTTTCTAGATTAGGTTTCCTTTCTTAAATTACCAAATATATCTTCAAATACTTCCCATAGCCAGTGTATATGTAGTGTGTGTGTGTGTGTGTGTGTGTGTGTGTGTGTGTGTGCGTGCGTGCGTTGTGGGTTGGGGTGCCGGGAGTATAAGAGTAATGACGTCACATAAGCAGAAGGACGACCAGCGTGGCCATTTTAAAATCCGCTTTAGCTGTCACTTTGAATGGACGTGGTTGCCGTCTAGGAGGTGTTGCAGTTAGTGAAGACTGGGTAACGTTTGGTTGTGCAGGGGAACCTTGCGCCGTGAATTTGTAACAGGCTAGTAGGGAGAGCTCTGAAGAAAAATGTCCGGTACATACCATGGAAGACAAGGATTTTCAGGCTAAGTTCGATGGCCAGCTGTGGATGGATAGCTGAGTGGCGCTGGAATGAAGAGGCCACCGCGTTGAAAAATAAAGTGATCTGTTATCAGCTTACCCTGATAGGAGATACTGGGGTGAGTTCGAGGGGGCCGTGGAAAGATAGATCGAGGAGTGTGTTTTAATCCCTTGGAAGGAAAGGTAAAGAGCAGAACGTTGCTGCTAATGACAGTCGTGTAACCAACGAAAAATAAGGTCAGACCGGTACTGGACTTTCGAGAGCTGAACTACTATGTATCGTGCCACACTGGCAACAAGCTTACAGCTGTCTGCACAGAAACCTTGCGTGAGTAGAGACAGATGACAGGGCCCCACAATCGTCGACTTGAAGTCGGCATATCTGCAGTTACATACGGCTGAGAAACTATGGAAGTATCAACTGGTAAGGTATATGGTCCAGACGTACTGTCCGACCAGGCTGTGGATCGGGTTGATTCCACACGGTTCTCAAGGACATCCTGGGAAAGGTGGACAAAGTGAAAAAGGCCACTAATTCCTATATTGACGATATCTTACTAGACGTGACCGTGCTGAGGGCAACAGAGATTATAGGCCACCTAAAGAGGTGAGTATTAACTGCGAAACCGCCGGAGACGATGGAAGAGAGAGCTGCTCTGGGGCTCAAGCTGGGAAGAGACAAGGCAGGCGTACTGGTATTTCGGAGAGGAAATGAAATCCTAGAACTGGGCACCGGCATAAACAGATGAGAACTGTTCTCAATGTGTGGGGAACTGGCGGGCTACATTCCAATTGCAGGATGGCTCTGAACCGCATGTAACTACAAGAGATTAGCGGACACGGTTGGCAGGGTGGACAGATGGGTAAGAAGACAGTGACTACCATACAGGAGATCCTGGAGGGGGTAAAGACGGAAGACCCAGTAAGATGAAGCTGGTATGTGCCCAAATTGGTACACAGTACCGTATGGTGCGGAAGTCACATCAACGTGGCTGAACTGGATGCCGTGCTGAAGGAAGTGAATCTGGCCCTGAGGTAGGACTGCGTAGTAATGAGATTCGGACCGATTTGGCCACTGAACTTGGATGGATGGGGATCGGTAATCACCAATAAGAGGAAGGCAGAGGGGATTCTGGGAGAGCTACTTGCTGAGTTCGGCCTGGAGTTGAGTGAAGTGTTTGTGCTCTCAGAAAGTAATAAGGAGAATGTCATAATCGGAGTGATGAAAGCCTGGTTGGAAGTGTCAGAGAATTCGGAGTGGGAGTAGAGTTTAGCCGCAGAGTGTCGCCTGAGTGACTCAGAGCTAAGGTGACTGTATACCATGCATCATATGGGAGCTGATAAGTCCTTGTTCGTAGCCAGGATAGTCGATTCCAATGATACCTGCCGAAGCGTTCAGAAAGAGGTTGGGAGTTATATATGACAGGATTTCAAACAGTTTCCATCAACCGAATTCACACACAAACCATTGACCATTACCAATTCGGGGCTACAGTAGAAAGACACTTGCCCAATGTGCTGCGCAAGGGAACTGCAAGGATCTCATAGACCAGGAGTCTGCGAACCGGGGTAAATTACCTGAAGTGGAGTAAAAACGAAATTCTTGGGATCAATGAGAACTCATTAGACATAAGTAAAATTATATATATAAAAAAAAGAAACGTATTCCTTGTTACGACAGAAATTTTTCTTCCGGCAACACTGCATCTGTCCAATGTAATGGACGTGTTTAGGAGAAGTCACGTCATTTTGAACCACAAACAATTTGGTTGCTAAAGCGTTGTCAAGTGACTAAACAGATATTATTTGTCAGTTGTCTATTACCCGCCTTAATCTTATCTTTTGATACGTGTTTTTGGTTTGTTTAAGTAGTTTTAAGTAGTTATTCAGTTCAACCTTTTAATGAAATCGATTGGACCCCGAAGACTGTATCCAAATTGCTCTGGAATCAAAATGCCCTAATTTTGATGCAATTGTAATAAAAATGAAATGATCATTTCTCCAAAACCTGAAGTGAAAAAGTTTCTAAAAAATATATTTTGTTTCATAATGATGATACTAGTTTATTTCATCGCCTTTGCTTTATACTTATTTATAGTTATAATTGTATTCTCTATATAAATTGATCCAATAAACCTTTTGAATTCAGAGAATCTATGATTTTCTTCCTTATCTATTCTAGGCACAAGGCCCGAAATTTTAGGGGAGAGGACCAGTCGATTATATCGACTCCGGTACACAACTGGTAATTAATTTATCGACCCTGAAAAGATGAAAGGCAAAGTCAACCTCGGCGGAATTTGAACTCAGAACGTAAAGGCAGACGAAATACCGCTAAGCATGTCGCCTGGCGTGCTAACGTTTCTGCCAGCTTCCTTTCAAACCAATGGGGTAACGTCGGCGTAAATAAATACATTTTGGGGTAATTGGTTAAAAAAATTCCCCGACCCCTGTCATAGGCCGAATCGTTAAAATATGAGACAAAATGTTACGAGTGATTTATGTTTTATCTTATAGTTGTTTCAGTCGACTACGGCCATTCTGGGGCACCGCCTTAAAAGACTTTTAGTCGAATGAATCGACCACAATACTTGTTTCCTTTTTAAGACTGGTACTTACTCTATCTGTCTCTTTTGCCGAACCGCTTGATCATGGGAACATAATCACACCAACAGCGGTTGTCATGCGGTGGTGGGGGACAAATATAAATGCAAATACTTCCCCCCCACACGAACACACACACGCACGCACACACACACACACACACACACACACACACGACAGACTTCTTTCAGTTTCCATCGACCAGATCCACTCCCAAGGCTTTTGGTTGTCCCAAAGCTATAGTAGAATATACTTGCCCATGGTGCCACGAAGAGGGACTGAACCTCGAACCATTTGGTTGGGAAAGCTTTTTTTTTTTTTTTTTATATTCTGAGGTCAAATCCAACCGAAATCAACTTTAGCTTTCAAACTTCCGGGAGGTGGGGCGGTTAACAATAAAGTAAAATAGCAGTCAAGCAAATGGAGTTGGTTGCTGTAATGTATCCACATCGGAAATAGACGACAAAATTAGGTAATGGGAAAAATAAAAATAAAACTAGAACTTGAATTTTCAATTCAACATACATACGTATATAGATACATACATACACGTACATACATACATATACAACGATGTGGGTTATACCTACTTAGCTAAAGCAAACCTATGATGTGCATATGCTATCTCTTTAAGTGATACTCCCAAAAGTGCCCATAAACGCCTACACACTTCACACACGCACATAGACAGGCGACCTATATACAGAAAGTTACTGAAGCACAGCCATAAACACTCACGCACGCAGTTATATACTTATTTACACATACATACACGCATGTAAATGTACATACATGTGGATGCGGGTCACTGATTAATCATTAAATAATGATTTTATCCTAATTGTGTATATGTACATCCTGCCTCTTGGTGGGGCCATATATGATTTTGTTGCTGAAATGTATGCGCAATAAACTTGTTTTAATTTTACAGGACACAAAATATATTAACAGTTTTTTTAAACATTGAATGGCTATGAGATCTGGCCCAAGTGGTATATAAATGAAAGGGGTCCACCGGCAAAAAATGGTCGAGAACCGCTGGACTAAACCATTCGAAACGGTGTTCCCGCACAACCGCATCACAAAGACTAATTTATATATATGTGTACACACGCACACAAACACACATATTTGTCACACATCAACACGCATATATACATTATGCCACTCAGATATCCGTACACACACTTCCGAGAACATCATACTCTCACAGACCAACAAGTAGTGATATATATATATATATACATACATATCAGTCACAATGACAACGTCGCACCCACTCTCATATATAAATCTAATTACAGGGAAGAACTTTTATAACAGTCACCCAGCTTTTACACACACACACATACTCTCTCTCTCTCTTTCGTTTTCTTTCTTTCTCTCTCTCTCCCTCACACACACACACACACACACACACATACATATATATATAGCTATATAATTATATATACACACGAAGACAAATCGACTGTACAAAAACATCATTTACGCCAAGTACGTCGCGGTTTAAAACTGTTTTTACCCACTCGCAGTCAGAGACAAAAAAAAAAGTGAGTAGAAAAGTTATTGGAATTAATTTAATAAGAATTCAATTATGGCTCATTACTAAAAGTGAATTAACAAATAACAAATAGAAAACTTTTTTCTTTTCCTTTTCTTTTGATGTCTTCGTGCACAAAACAAACCATTCCGTTTTTGACGTTGAGACAGGACAAAATATTAAGAACACTCGGAGTGGATTGTATATTATTTTTGTATTTTTATATACTGTACACACACACAAACACTCACACAGGCATTTCTTTTAGTCATTAGACTGCGGTCGTGCTGAGGCACCGTCTTGAAGACTCTTTTAATGGAATAAATTTGACCCCAGTACTTATTTTTTTTGCGAAGCCTGGTACTTATTTTATCGTCACTTTACCGAAACGCTGTGTTACGAGGGCGTAAACAAACCAACACCGATTATCAAGCGGTGGCGGGGGGGGGGGGGGGCAACACACACACACACACACATACATTTCTATCTATCTATCTATCTATCTATCTATCTATCTATCTATCTATCTATCTATCTATCTATATAGACAGATAGATAAAACTTACTTGGAAAAGGATGCGTGGCGTTCGATCATATAATAATATATAAATATATGCACATATCCATACACATATGTACATACCTACATCTATATGTATACATACATGCATATATGGGTACAGGACGTTTTTTTGATGTCCTGTACCCTTATATGTATGCATATAGATGTAGGTATGTACATATATGTATGGATATGTGCATATATCTATCTCTATATATATATGACGACCTTTCTTTCAGTTTCCGTCTGCCAGAACCATTGATAAGGCTTTGGTCGGCCCGAGGCTTTATTAGATGAAACTTACCCAAGGTTTCCTTGTATTTATTTACTGGTTCTGTATTTGAGTTACGGTCAGGCTGGGGCACCTCCTGAAGGAGATTTTTGGACGGGGGTTATCTACTCTAGATCTTATTTCAGTTTTGTCTCTGGCCGCTTATTTTCAGTGATCTCTACTGAATGGTTATCTTTTTGTTTTTGATATAAAGGAATTTAATTTGATATACCGGTAAGCGAGCTCGCACGTACACACACATACACACAATCACACCTTTTTTTCTGTGTGTGTGTGTGTGTGTGTGTATTCCTTTGGGAATGTCGGATCTATCCAATCTCAGTCACAGATTTTTTAAAACTAAAAATTTGAAACTTCGGATACTGGTTGAATATGTCACGTAGAACACGGTTTACCCTTAACGTTTTATTCACTAAATAGGGAATGGATGAGAAAAACAGAAAGTTCTTTTATAGGGAATACATACGTATGTATGCGTGTGTATTTTCCCCCCATCTTATCCAATGTGTCCTCTCGTTTATATAATGTTAGCGTGTGTCATTGAGAGATTTGGCTGTTATTTCCAGCAGGTCAAGCAACTATACAGATTCACACATTTTCTCTCATACACACATACATACATGCACACATACACATACATACATGTACATACATACATACATACAAATATACGTTTTAATCGTTTTCAGTTTATTCGTTCAATGATTGCGCCCGATTTTTTTGATGTGACAAAGCGTAGAGAGAGAGAGAGAGAGAGAGAGAGAGAGAGAGAGCCGCTGATATTGAATAGATCCGTAATGTCTATATTCCATTATTTTTGTTGTTAATCACAAACAGAAAGAGGAAGCATTAACACTAATTCCAAGTGACGTCCTGGATGTGTCAGATGGCATCCCACCCCCATCACATTTTTCAAAACATTTCTGATGATTCTTTGGTTTTCAAAGAAAGAAAACAAGGAGAAACGGAGAAACCACCTTTTCGATTTTTAACATTATCTTTCTATCTCCTTTACCGCGCAAATCTTTGGTTTTTAACTTACTTCGAAACTTTTGGCGGTGAGAGATGATTCCACGTTAAAAGTACGGAAGTCAGAGTTACGAAAAAAATCTTTATTTTCTTAAGTTTTCGATGTCGATTGCTTACGATAATTTTCCTCTTTGAATTTGTGGTCATAAACCGAAAGAATGGCATGTAAAATTGCGTTGATCCTTTGGCAGATAACTGATGAGGATTTGGCGGCCTTCTCTATCTGTGTTCCGTTTGTGCATTTATTATACATTTTTTAATATATATATATATATATATATATATATATATATATATATATATATATATATATATATATATATATATATATATATATTGCAATACACTCTATGTTTGTATGTGTGTTGTGTTGTGTGTGTGTGTGTGTGTGTGTGTAAGAAAGTTGGACGGGCGGTTAATGGATTCAAAGTAGTAAGCATTTATAAACAGAAGTGGGTATAAATACATTTCAGCAGAAAAACAGGAAAATCTGGAAAGTGATATATATATATGCTTAGATACATATATCTATATATTTTTATGCATATATATATATGCTTAGATACGTATATCTATATATTTTTATGCATGTATATATATATATATATATATATATATATATATATATATATATATATATATATATATGTATGTGATTAGATACATATATCTATATATGTTTATGCATGTGTATGTATGTGTGTGTATATATATATATATATATATATACACACACATAAATTGTTTGGTGTGCAGATTTTATGTGTTATCCAAAATTCTAACCAGCTCTTTTTTCTTAATGTATATATGCATGTATGTATGCTTTTGTATATATGTATGCATGTAAGTATATGGGATGTACGTTAAAAATTGGCATGTTAAAATTGAAATTTTTTTTCTGACTAGAAATTTACAAAATACTTGAAAGTGGACGCCAAGCTCAAAATACTTTCATTATGTTAGAATGATAATGTTTAAAATAATACTTAAGTTCTGTAAAGGGATTGCTACTAATAATAGCAAAGCGATGTATGTTACTTAAGCATCTTAAGTGGGACCATTTCCTTTCATCCTATCTGCGCTCATTATTTTTCACGAATATTCAGCGTCGTTCTTTGAGTCTCTGTTGACGTTATCAACATCAAATTTCGAGCTTTTGGTTAAAGGAGTTTAATATTTACCGGACTACGATAAAGAACACGAATATTGGCATAATGAGATACAACAAAATCTTTTTCAATCAATTTTACATCAAGAATCTTGCAAGTTAACTACAAGAACGAAGTAATCTTTTATACAGGCGGGGCTAGTTGGTTACATCGACTTCGGTGCTCAACAGGTAATTATTTTATCGACCGCGAAAGGATGAAGGCAAAGTTGACCTCGGCGGAATTTGAACTCAGAATGTAAAGCCGTAAGAAATGCCACGAAGCATTTTGACCAATAACGAAATAATGAAAATATTAACGAATAAAAGTATTCATTAAAAAAAACAACAACAACAACAAAATAAACTCCTTTTCTACGTGTCTTTAAGGTCCGCCTCAATCAAGGCTTCTCTAAGTGGGACGTGGGTTACTTAGGAACGTAGGAATGAGACCTAGGTAACTAGGAAGTGAATAAAACTTGCAGTAAAGTATTAGAACTTCTTTTGAGCACACGCACATCTTTTATATAAATATTATATATATTAGATGAATATATACATTATATATACATATATGTATTTCTCTCTCTCTCTCTCTCTCTCCCCCTCCCTCTCTCTGGCAACCAATGCCTAGTGCGTGTGTGTGCATGAATTTGGTAAACAGAAACTGAGTGGAAGCCTATCATGTGTGTGTGTGTGTGTGTGTGTGTGTGTGTGTGTGTGTGTGTGTGTGTGTATATGGCATCCGGACAAAAGCCCCTTAAGGACACAATCCCCACCGCCCGTACAAACCCCCATTGTTAAAATGTGAAAGTGGACAAAACCCCCTCGGCTATTTTTTTTGCTCCCCCCTTCCTTTTACACTTGTTTCAGGCATTAGATTGTGGCCATGCTGGAGTACCATGTTGAAGAATTTTTAGTTAAACGTATCGACCTCAGAATGTTTCTTGTTTCAATCATTAGACTATTAGACTGCGGCCATGCTGGGGCATCGCCTTGAGGACTGTATAGACCCCCGGAATTTTTTTATTTCTTGTTTCAATCATTAGACTGCGGCCATGCTAGGACACCGCCTTGAAGAATTTTTAGTCGCAGAAAAATCAGTATTTTAAAATTCAAATTTAGTCTTTTGTTTTCTTCTCTCGGCACTCAGAGATTAATGAGAATGAGCTGACTTTTGAACTTTCGCCGGCCGTTGAAGGTCTAATAGAATTATGGCGCCGAAGGCTAGTCGTTCAAACGTACTTCTTATTGTTTCTATCTTTCTACACATCTCTTGAAGTAAATGCTTTTGTTAGAATTCAGACAATATGTACTTTGAACAGTAAAGAATCCTGTGTTCTGTCATTCTTTTCTATTTATTTACTTTTGATTGAATATATTTTTGTTTACTTAAAAATCGGAATTTTGAATAATAAAAGCTTTTTTTACAATCGCGATTTCCCGTTTTGTTTACGTGATATTATAAAAACAAATTCAAGAGATTTAATTGTTATTTCTAGCATGTGGAAAGATCTTTTAAGCTTAACTTCATGTGCTGGTTGAAAATCATCTAAAAAACATTCTAGGGTCAATATATTCGACTGAAAATTCTTCAAGGTGGTGCCCCAGCATGGACACAGTCTAATGATTTAACAAGTATAAAGGAAAAGAAAAAAAAAACGAAATATATCAGAGGTGATTTTGACCAGGCTTTAAAAAAAATTCTGGGTTCCATACAGTCATCTAAGTTGGTGCTCCAGCATAGCCAGTTATGCAACAAGTAAAAAGGAAAAAAAAAAAGTTCTGGTGTCAATACATTCAACTAAAAATTCTTCAAGGTGGGGCCCCAGCATGGCCGAAGTCTAATGGCTGTAACAAGTAAAAAGGGGGGAAAAAACGAAAAAAAAAAAATGAAAAATATGACCAAGGGGGTTTTGTCCACTTTCACACTTTAACTATGGGGGTTTTGTCCTAGGTGAGGGGTAGGCTTGTCCTAAGGGGTTTTTGTCCTACACTGGTGTGTGTATATGTATATGGTGGTGTTGGGGTGAACGTGTATGGATATGTTGGTACAGGGGTATCTCTGTGTTTGTTCTCCCACTGCTTACCAATTGGTGTTGGTTTCATTACATCCGCATAACTCAAGATATTTAATCACAGAAGGCTCCATACCAACTAAACATGTAGTTTAAGCAAATGGAAAGAATTAACCCAAAATAAACCACACAAAGAATACAAACACCTACATGCATATATACATACATATACACACTCATATGTACATACATACTAACACACACACACACATATATATATGTTGTACATACACATACATACACACACATATTTATATATACATACATATACTGGGATTCTCTCTTCTGGCAAGATAGCTTCCCAGTTCCTCACCCACATCCTCTCTCTCTCTCTCTCTCTCTCTCTCTCTCTCTCTCTCTCTCTCTCTCTCTCTTTCTCTCTCTCTTTCTCTCTCTTTCTCTCTCTCTCTCTCTCTCTCACCCTATAACTGCCATTCCACCTTGTCTCCATGCTTTTATTTATTATTTTGACATTCTTGTGCAGGGAATTTGGAATTTGGGGCAAAGCATATTATCCACCCTACCTCCACCAACCACCCCTTCCAACCTCCATATTCCTCTCCTCCCAGCCTGACTATGTTGTACTGGCTTAAACCTTTATAACAACTGTCTTCTTTGTTGGATATTCATATATTATATATATTAAATATCACACACCCACATACACACAAGCATATATACATATACATACATATATACACACACACATGTATATATATATATATAATATATATATATATATTATATATATATATATATATATATATATGTATGTATGTATGTATATATACACTCACTACATTCTCAGCAGTATATAACTAAAACATATGGGGAAGAAAAAGTGTGAATTTGTGCTGGGGTATATATTCCTTGTATTTCTTTGAGAGAGAGGAGGTGGGGGATTGGTTGAAGCGAGACACTTTTACTGAGACACTCACTATCTGATGCCTCTCTATTTATCTCCATATATTATCTAAATTCATGTTAACCATAGCAACACGAACTGAACTTAGTACTTACCAGAGCTATGATGCAGGATGTTGAAGTTGTGACCATCACATCTTTTAAGCTCATATGTGATTTGAAGGAGTTTTGGCTGGTATTCCTAGCAGGTCAAACAACAATGTACAGATTCCTTTGTGATCTCTTTCTTTGTCTCTCTCACTTTATAAGTTTATGTGTATATACACTAGCTATACACTAGCGTAGCTAGAGTGTGTGCCACCTGGGGTGGCCCTTTCATTTGCTGCGAACCCCACAATAAAAAACCACATATTGCTTACAGTAGAACCAAAAGTGCCCCCCAGCCCCGGAACTATGCTAGTATGTATTATATATTATACATATGTATGTGTGTGTGTATGTATATATGTATGTATATCTATCTATATGATGATAATAGTCCCTTGTAGTCCAAAACGGATGGTTCTGCAATTTTTTGTTGAACAACCTGCATAAATGATTTGTTTACAGTGATCAAATGTTTGTGCTGTACGTCAGCTCAGTCCTGCCATCAAACAGGTGCTCAATGTATCAAATGTCAAATGTCAAAATGAGATGAAGTATTTTGTTCAAGAACACAATGGCACTACCTGGTCCAGGAATTGAAACCATGATCTCACATTTGAGAGTGCAACAACCTAACCACAAGGCTATGTGCCCCTCTCACACACACACAAACACACACACACACACTCCAC
>NC_142947.1:34260321-34340321 GCF_046866305.1 Octopus bimaculoides | reverse complement strand
ATACATGTGGAAACGTTATTGCTCACAACATTCATTTTGACACCTTCTGCATCGGTCCCTCACAGGTGGGAAAATGTACAAGTTGTGGTGCATCCCTCAGAGCAGAAATGTCTCTTCAGGTGATGTAATAAGGGGTATCTTGTTAAATGAAGTCTGTTTCTCCCAGATTTAATACAGTTTGGCCATAGATATAAGCTGTTGGGCAGGAATGGTGAGGGATAGATTCTGTGGTGAAGTTATAGATACAGACTGGGAGTAATTAAGAAAAATAAGAAAAATAAAAAGAATAAGATTAAAACATACAAAAAGTGAAGTAAAACATGTGTGTCAGTATCCAGATATAATTACTTCTATACTCACACTTTTGATCCTTTGTATACACACACACACTCATTCAATATGCACAGTTAAGTACAATGTGTGGGTGTGTATACATTCACATATATTGTTATTTAAAATAGTTTGGTGACTTGAGGTTTCATGGGCTTCTAATAGAAACCCTGTCTTGTTCAGGCTTAGATTACACACACACACACACATACACACACACATATACATCTTTCATTCTTTCACTCTCTGTCTCCGTCTTCCCTCTCTGTCTCTCTGTCTCTCTTTCTCTCTCACACACCTTTCTTACTTTTTATTTCTAACCATAATTCTTCTATGAGTTCTGCTACTCCACATGGCAGAGAGAGAAAGAAAGAGAGAGAGAGAGTGTGTGTGTGTGTGTGTGTGTGTGTGTGTGTGTCATCAAGTTGATGCTCCAGCATAGCCACAGTCATGCAACAAGTAAAAAGGAAAAAAAAAAAAGTCCTGGTGTCAATACATTCAACTAAAAATTCATCAAGGTAGGGCCCCAGCATGGCCGCAGCCTAATGGCTGTAACACGTAAAAAGGGGGGGAAAAAACGAAAAAAAATAACCGAAAAATATAACCAAGGGGGATTTGTCCACTTTCACACTTTAACTATGGGGGTTTTGTCCTAGGTGTGGGGTAAGTTTGTCCTAAGGGGCTTTTGTCCTACACTGGTGTGTGTATATATATGTATATGGTGGTGGTGGGGTGAATGTGTATGTATATGTTGGTATTGGGGTGGGTTTCTCTGTGTTTGTTCTCCCACCGCTTACCAATTGGTGTTGGTTTCATTACATCCGCATAACTCAAGATATTTAATCACGGAAGGCTCATACCAACTAAACATGTAGTTTAAGCAGATGGGAAGAATTAACCCAAAATAAACCACACAAAGAATACAAACACCTACATGCATACATACATACATATACACACACATATGTACATACATACTAACACACACACACACACACATATATATGTTGTACATACACATACATACACACATATATTTATATATACATACATATACATGCATGGGTGTATGATATGGTGTATGTGTGTGTGTATAAAATAAACATACAGATAACAACACTTTTGGTCACAAACAAAAATAGCAGATTAGCTATTGACATATATCACAGTATCACAGGATTAACCAGACCATCAGATGCTGTTATACGAGATCTGATCAATAAGTATCCGGACTGTTGCCATAGTAACGAAACTAAAGCATGCAGAGTGAAGCCGCTTGGCACAGTGAAAATGGACTGAACTGAATTGCAACTAATCTACACATCCTTTAATAACTCACAGATGGTGATTCGACGATTTCCCCTCACAGCTGCACACACATCTGCAATGTTTTTCTCAGTTCTGCTGGCTGCAGGTCTCCCAGAATGTTCGTCAATATCGAGATTTTTTCAGCCATCTTGGAAACGTCTGAACCATGTGTGGCTCATATACTCCTCTCCATACACTTTCTACAATTTTGCATAGGTCTCTGTGCAGGTATTGACATGAACAACTTTCTCTGTCATGGTTAATGCGATGATCACACACTACACACCTTCCTTCCAAGCACTGCTGTAAGCAGCAGAAGTGAGCTAGAATGTTAAAACTTAGTTCGCATGTACAGCAGAGTTAAAGGTCATTCTTGGCGAAGGTCATTCTTGGCCTTGTGCTTTAGCTTCGTTACTATGGCAACAGTCCGGATATGTATTGATCAGACCTCATACACTGCTTGTCACAATGTGCTTCCAATTCTGTCTTGATTCTGTATCAACACAAATTGCTTTACTAAATTATCTTCCCATAATCGTGGAGGCTTTCCAAGTGGTGTTTCCTCATGCACACACACACACACACACACACACACACACACACATATGTATTTAATGGTCAAAACTTCAAATTCTTGTGGTAATGTCCTTACTTGTCCAGTCTTTACCTGTCCAGTCTACGATAAAGAAGAACAACTCACATCAACATCTTTCTTTCCATTCAGATATTGAAATTATGGAACTTTACAGATCAGAACGAACTGCAAAGAACTCTGAAAATATGAGCAAACTTTTACAATACAACATCTACAAATACATCTCTCTCTCTCTCTCTCTCTCTCTCTCTCTCTCTCTCTATATATATATATATATATATATATATATATATATGTATATATATATATATATATATATGTATATATATGTATATATGTATATTGATATTATATATACCAGCTGTAAAAACTCTGCCAAATCAGATTGGAGCCTGGTGTCACCTCCTGGTCCACCAGTTCTCAGTCAAATCATCCAACCCATGTTAGCATGGAAAGCGGACGTTAAACGACGACGATGATGATGATGATATACACACACACACACACTCACACATATATACAGGGGTGTCTTAGTTGTGTTATAGCCCCCACCTCGCTGCTCCCTGGCAAATCAGTGCACTGGGCCATATAGTATTTGTTTACTGAGAGCAAGCCACAGTATGCATACACTGATCAGAATTGGCCTCTTAGCACCATGAACAAGGTGTCTATGTGACACTGCTAGATACTGTGGTCAATCCCTGGCTGGAAATGGTTGCTGCTGGAAGGCCATATGTGTGGTAGCAAGATTCAGCTCCTTGCCATGTCTCCAGAAAGAAGTGGTTGTTGAAGAATTTCTATGGCTTCACCAGGCCCAATATCTGGCCTCCTAATTCCTTCAATTGTAATCCCATGGATTACTATGTGTTGGATACAATTGAGAAAGCGACACTAACTGTCTCTGTCTGCAACAGCAAGGCTGATCTGGTGACCAAGATCTTCCAAGGGACTCAGTGAAGAATGTATGCATTAGGTCCAAAAACTGTCTTGAGACCTTTGTGGAAGGTGAGGGTGGCTACTTTGAGTAAACTGCTATCACCCTGCCATAATTAAGTTGATAACTTTTGATTCTGGATGGGATATTGTATTTCCTTTCCTTTTTTTAAAAACTATAAATTTAGCTTGAACATCCTGTATATGTATATATTTATCTGTATATATGTATGTGTGTGGAGGCACAATGGCCCAGTGGTTAGGGCAGCGGACTCGCGGTCATAAGATCGCGGTTTCGATTCCCAGACCGGGCGTTGTGAGTATTTATTGAGCGAAAACACCTAAAGCTCCACGAGGTTCCGGCAGGGGATGGTGGTGAATCCTGCTGTACTCTTTCACCACAACTTTCTCTCACTCTTACTTCCTGTTTCTGTTGTGCCTGTAATTCAAAGGGTCAGCCTTGTCACACTGTGTCACGCTAAATCTCCCCGAGAACTACGTTAAGGGTACACGTGGCTGTGGAGTGCTCAGCCACTTGCACGTTAATTTCACGAGCAGGCTGTTCTGTTGATCGGATCAACTGGAACCCTTGACGTCGTAAGCGACAGAGTGCCAACAACAACATATGTATGTGTGTGTGTTTGTGCCTGTATTTGAGCCCCACCTCCACTTGACTACTGGTATTGGTTTGTTTACATCCCTGTAACTTAGAGGTTTGGCAAAAGAGACTGAGAGTTTGAGACTTAAAACTGTGAGCACTGGGGTCAATTTGTTCGAGGCAATACTGCAGCCTGGCTGTACTGAAACAAGCATAAAATAAAAGAAATAAAGGTGGCTGGTTGTGAGTTGAGTGAGATTTAGCTGTTGTTTCTAGCAGATTAAAGAACCAGGTAGAAGTTGACAGTTTGGCCTATCCACTGTTTTTGGACTGATGTAGTTTTTGTTGTTGATGATGATGATGATGATGTATAGTCCCAATTCCACTACAACCAAGTAAATTTATATTGAATGTCACATTGTAGCCATACATACCTCAAGTTTTTTTAAGGATATCGCTGTCAACATTATCTTATGTGCCTCTCCTTTTTAAGATGGCTATGTAATTTGAGAGGGATTTGGCTGCTATTTTTTTATTGCAGGCCACAGGACCTGCATAGATCTCCCTCCCCAAACCACCCACCCATACATACACACACACACACACATACTGCCTTGTAGTTGGTTGGTTAGTTGTGTGAATATATTATTATTGTTGTTGCTGTTGTTATTTAACCAGAGATCAGCCTTGTTCAAGCACATTTTTCATTAAAGTCATCCCAGCCATAATTTGTCTCAAGCCTATTACAGATCCTTCTACCAGCCAAGCACTTAATGCCCTTTCCATGACATTTAAGTAACTGAGAATACAAGACTCCTCCCTGAACAGAATGTTGATCTATCACAGAGTCAACCACCCCAACCCACCCTTCACCAGCTGTTGTTGGCACTCATTTTTAATTTGAAGGAACTGAAATAATGTGAAGTAAAGTGACTTGTTTAAGGACCCAACACACTGGCCTGTCTGAGGAGCCAACACTGAAACTACTATGCCATATGCCTTCACATTCCAGCTATGAGCAAGCAAAATTTGTTTTCTAACATAATATATCTAGGACTACAATATTCAATTTATCCTTTTTTAGATAGTAAGCCATCAAGTTTGACACCAGAAGTAGGTTATTCACCGACACCCCATAGACCTGGGGCAGATAATGGCCTTTCATTCAGCTCTTTTGTTGCTCATCTCCACTCAAATTCTTTTTGCCCCAGATTGATACAAGTTTAAAGGACAAGAAAGTGGAACTGACAGTACAAACCATGCCCACTATAAAATAAATCCCTGTTACTTTGTGGGGGTAATTTATTGAGTGTTAAAGAAAGGCTAAGGAAGTAAACCCATACAGAAAATACAGAGAGGGGAAACCTGAAGGCAGATATGTATGATTGTACTTAAACATTATCTGGCATCCCTTGCAGCTCCATGGATGCTGCAAATGTATTGACTTGTCTTTCCCTCGTGGTGTATCCATGAGTGGAGAGGTAGTGGTGCTTCTAGAAACAGTCCAAACAGAGCAGAGGTGGTTAAGTTACTGTCTCTGTGAAACTGTTGACCAATAATGAAAAAGGCCAACCAAGGTTGGTAACAATGTAGAGCCTCCTTCATTGCTTGTGTTTGCTGTTATTGTTGTCATTATTTAGACCTCAGATAACAACTCTGATAGAATAAGTCTGTAATGAAAGGCATTCCAGTCTTCCCCTCCAGGAGTACAAAAGACTGCATTATTTAGTGTGTCCTTTCTTTATTTAAGACAGTGTGGTTTAATTGAAGAGAGAGTTAGCTGCTATATCTAGCCTGTTGAGTTATAGCAAGAAGGCCCCATCACTAGCGAATTAAATAATTCCTTTGGGGTCTGGTTTTCTTTTGGTATGTTTGTGATTTTGCTAGTCTCTAAGGTTTCTGAAATTTTGAATTTCTTTTTGCTTTTCTGAAGTCAGATCAAAGGAAATCATCAAATTATGGTGGGGAGGAATCCTTTGATAATGACCAAAATTGATCACCTGCCTATGAAAACTCTAAAAAGAAAGAAAAAAAAAATGATAAAAGGGTTTTTTTTTTTGTCCTTAAGATCAAAACAGTAGTTTAATATAACCTATGAATTTGTAAAAGTAAAGATTTTTTATTTTTCTCACTTTGACTAAGTGGTAAGAAGCTTACTTCCCAACCACATGGTTTCAAGTTCAGTCCCACTGCATGGCACCTTGGGCAAGTATCTTCTACTATAGCATTGGGCTGGTCAAAGCCTTGTTGTGAGTGGATTTGGTAGATGGAAACTGAAAGGAACCCATCGTGTATATATATATATATATATATATATGTATATGATTATGTTTATGTGTATGTGTCTTTATGTTTGGGTTTGCCCCACCACCACCACCACCATTGGTTGACAACTGATGTTGGTGTGTTTACATCCCCATAACTTAGACACTGATTGAATAAGTACTAGGCTTTATTTGACTTAAGAAAAACCCTTTAAGCCAGTGGTCCAGCATGGCTGCAGTCAAATGGCTGAAACAAGTAAAAGAATAAGAAAATAAAAGAACAAATGAATTAAAAAACCCAAACAAGTCTTATGTAAAACTTAATTATTAGCAACAAAAGCAGTATTAGTACCAAAAAGTAATCTCTATTTAACATGGATGTCTTGTTTGAACACTGTGTTATAGGCACTTGGTGCATAAAAGTGCACACATAAATTTTAGCAGTTGAGAACCTTCTGCCATGGGAACCAGAACTCACATATCATATGGTTTCAGTCGACTTGTGTAAATTTTTTTAGATATAAGTGCAGTTTAGTTGTGTTGCCATATTATCACTACATGTATTGTCTGTGTTGTTTTTATATCAGCATGTGTTGTGTACATTCGGTTTTCATCCAATGATGATGCTTTAGAATATGTTATGATGCTATACATTGTGTGTGTGTGTGTTCTAGTTAGAATTCTTCATGCAGTTAATAGTGCTATGTATACAGTTTCTGCATTGATGTGTTTTGCATTGCTGCTTTTTATCTTGAATACTTGTAATGCATATTTTTTCTGAACAAACAAGACATGTCCCAGAAAAAACAGCCTTTATCTCTTAAACATGAAGTTGGGGTTTAAGTTACTAATAAATAGCATTTCAAGAAAGTATCTGTCAAAATTAAAATGTGACTATTAAGCACCTACATACATACATACATACATACATACATAAATACATAAATATACATATATATGCATAAATACATATATATATATATATATATATATATATATATATATATATATATACATATATATATATATATAAAGTTAGTCAAAGGACATACTAAGTATGTCTACCTGCTGGAAATAACAGTCAAGACTCATCCCTGATTTAGATAAGAGTTTTGACTGTTATTTCCAGCAGGTAGACATAGTATGTCCTTTGATTAATTTTAATCCTTCAGCTATTGTTTTTTGGGGGCCTGCAATCACCTATATTATTGATTCTGTTATTATCATTTTAAAATTGTTACACTAGATAATAACAGAGTCAATGATATCTTTGCAAATTATTCTTTCATGAATTATTTGCACTGTATATATATGTGTGTGTGTGTGTATGTATGTATATGGCTTCCTGGGGTTGCCATGTATACAACCTCAGGAAGCCAGCTAGCCACCTGATAACTTACAATCAGGTAACTGTACTAGCCAGATCAATTACATTCTCACCAGACAGCAGGATGCATGGCTGCTCTTAATGCAAAGACCCTCCCTGGTGAAGAATGTATCCCCCAGCATAGACTAGTCATCAGTGATTTTAGACTCTGACTCTAAGTCAGAAGGTTGCCAAGAAGCAGACCAATCTGGAAAAGAAGGATTTGGAAGTTTAAAGACTCTTCAGCTGCCAAGGAGGCAAGCTAGAGTTAGTAGATAGCTTGTTTTCTAGTTAACCAAGTTAATAGTGGAGGTGGCTGCTCCGAGAGCATAGCTGTGAGAATAAGATTAGGCTGGACAAAGTTCAGAGAGCTTCTACCTCTGCTGGCAACAAAGGGCCTCTCTCCCAAAGTGAAAGGCAGATTGTATGATGTGTGTGTGCAAACAGCTATGCTATATGGCAGTGAAACAAGGGTTGTGACTGCTGAGGACATGAGTGGGCTTGAAAGAAATGAAGCCAGTATGCTTCGCTGGATGTGCATTGTCAGTGTGCATGTTCAACAGAGTGTAAGCCCCGTAAGAGAAAGTTAGGCATAAGAGGCATCAGATGTGTGCAAGAGAGACCATTGCACTGGTATGGTCATGTGATGCATATGGACAAGGACAGCTGTGTAAAGAGGTGCTGATCTCTAACTGTGGAGGGAACCTGTGGTAGAGGTAGACCCAGATCTTCGAATGTTGAGTCTCACAGAGGCAATGATTAGTGAGTGAGACCTTTGGTGATATGCTGTGAAAAGCACCCATTATAGTCTCAGAGTGGTTGGCATTAGAAAGGGTTTCCAGCTATAGAAAACAATGCTAAATCAGACTGGAGTCTGGTACAGCCTTCCAGCTTACCAGCCCCTGTCAAACCGTTCAACCTATGCCAGCATGGACAATGGACATTAAATGATGATGATAATCACACACACACACACACACACATATATATATATATATGTTGTTGTACTTGGGGATGGTCATATTGCCAGTTTAGCCAATAAAAACACACGCACTGTATTGGCTAAACTGGCAATATGACCATCCCCAAGTACAACATCTGTTTCAACATACGATTTCACATCAAAAATCTTGCAAAACAAATATATATATATATATATATACATACATATATATATATATGCACATATACACACACACACACACATATATACATATATATACAAACATATATATATGCATGCATATTTGCATATATATGTGTGTATATGCAAAAACAGGCATTTACTGATGTTGATGATGATGATATATGTAAGTATATGTATGTATATATGTAGGTATACATGTATATATTTGTATATAAGTATACCTGCATATATATGTGCGTGAGTGAGTGTACACGCATATGATTATACATATATGTACGTAGACACACACACACACACACACACACATACACACATGTATGTCATATCTGGCACCAATCCCATATGTCCCCTTTAACCATTAATTTATCTGTGCCATGAACTGAAACAGTGATAAGAACAACAACAATTAGTTTACCCTCTCCCCCCATCACAACACATACCTAAACAATAGACAAACAACAACAATAACAAATGAAAGCTCTATTTTTCTCCTCCTCACAGCTACATGCCCAGACAAAGTTGCCAAATCTCCCTCAAATCAGATCCCATTGCCTTAATAAAAAAAATGTTAGGTTGGATTATGGGTCCTTGCCCTGCACTTAGGGCAAGATGGGATGGTCAAAGCTGGAAAGTCTTTGGTTATATATATATTGTGTGTGTGTGTGTGTGTGTGTGTGTGTGTGTGTGTGTGTGTGTGTGTGTATCTCTTTCTTTCTTTTACCCTTTTACTCGTTTCAGTCATTTGACTGTGGCCATGCTGGAGCACCGCCTTAAGTTGAGCAAATCGACCCCAGGACTTATTCTTTGGAAGCCCAGTACTTATTCTATAGGTCTCTTTTGCTGAACTGCTAAGTTACAGGGATGTAAACACACACCCATCGGTTGTCAAGCGATGTTGGGGGGGGGGGGACAAACACAGACACACAAACATACACACACACATACATATATATATATATATATATATATATATATATATATACACACATATTCACAACTGGCTTCTTTCAGTTTCCGTCCACCAAATCCACTCACAAGGCTTTGGTCAGCCCGAGGCTATAGTAGAAGACACTTGCCCAAGGTGCCATGTAGTGGCAATGAACCCGCAACCATGTGGTTGGTAAGCAAGCTACTTATCACACAGCCACTCCTGCACCTGTATATATATATATATATATATATATATATATATATATATATATATATATACACACACACACACACACACACACATAGACTAAGCAGAGCAGGTGGATACATGTGGACAGAAAGTGTCGCTGAAGAGGTTACAGATATGTGACAAAAGATTTCTCGACAATGGGCATAAGATAAAATATGAACAGTAATAAATGAGTGAAGAACACAACTCTGATAATGGTCAGTCAACGACTATTGAAGAGATTGCAAGAAGCAATAAAAATTTAAAAAAAAATAACTATAGGAAAATGAGTGGAAATCAAACCAGCTACGGTGCTAATCAATGATGTATTAAAACAGAATGACTCTCTCCACATAACGAATATATTTGGCAAAAATAATAAAAAAGAGAAACCATCCTGAAATATAACTATATATATATGTGTATATACGCTTTAAGAGAGAGAGAGAGATACATACATATGCGTGGCTATGTTGTAAGAGGCTTGCTTCCCAACCACATGGTTCCAGATTCAGTCCCACTCCCTGGCACATTGGGCAAGTGTCTTCCACTTTAGCCTCAGGCTGACCAAATCCTTGTGAGTGAATTTGGTAGATGGAAACTGAAAGAAGCTTGTCACACACACACACACACACACACACACACACACACACACACACACACACACACACACATGCATTTATATGTGTCTTTGATCCTCACCATCCATTGACAACCGATGTTGGTGTGTTTATTTATGTTCCTTTAACTTAGCATTCAATAGAATAAGTACTAGGCTTACAAAGAATAAGTCCTGGAGGCAAATTCTTTGATAAAAAAAAACCCTGTTTAAGGTGGTGCTCCAGCATGGCTGCAGTCAAATGATGACTGATAGAAGTCAAACTTTAAAAAAAAAAACAAATAAAAGACCTGAGGCTAAGCAACAACAAAAATAATAGACAAGAAAACTATTCCCACACCTTCCCACCACATACATTCCCTTCCCATCAACAGACAACAACAACAACAGCAGCAGCAGCAACAGCAGCAGCAGCAGCAGCAGCAGCAGGAGGAGGAGGACAGTCTTAAACCATTTAACAAGTTTCAAATGAAAGAGGAAACAGACAGAATTTCACCTCCACCCTACACCCATCCGAAAATAAGAATTAACCTTTACAAAAAAAATGTTCCTACTCCAACACTACTACCACCACATGAACAACAGCTGCAACCACCACCGACACCAACATCATAATCTTTACTACCACCACCAACACCACCACTGCATTAATTACTACCACCACTACCGCTGCCGCATTAATCACCACCAACTATCTTTATCGCTGCCATCAAGGATATTCATGAACATAATCATGACTAGCACCATCACCATCACCATTACTGCTACAACCACAACTTTCACTGCTTACCATCTTCACCGCTGCCAATAACACAACCATCACCACCACCAACAACCACAATGACGACAACAACTACAACAGGAACATCACTACCAGAGGCATAACCAGCGTAACAGCCATCTCTAAACCAACAGCTGTTTACCATCAAAACACACAACCATGAGTAACACACCACTACCATTTGCCCCATCTCGACTATCAGGATCACTGCTATGACCACAACCATTACCATCACTGCTGCTGCCGCCACCACCACTACCACCACCACCATCACCACCACAGGTGCCACCAGTGTCTCCACCAACACAACTACCACTGTCACCACTGCCACCACCATCACCACAGGTGCCACCAGTGTCTCCGCCAACACAACTACCACTGTCACCACTGCCACCACCATCACCACAGGTGCCACCAGTGTCTCCACCAACACAACTACCACTGTCACCACTGCCACCACCATCACCACAGGTGCCACCAGTGTCTCCACCAACACAACTACCACTGTCACCACTGCCACCACCATCACCACAGGTGCCACCAGTGTCTCCACCAACACAACTACCACTGTCACCACTGCCACCACCATCACCACAGGTGCCACCAGTGTCTCCACCAACACAACTACCACTGTCACCACTGCCACCACCATCACCACAGGTGCCACCAGTGTCTCCACCAACACAACTACCACTGTCACCACTGCCACCACCATCACCACAGGTGCCACCAGTGTCTCCACCAACACAACTACCACTGTCACCACTGCCACCACCATCACCACAGGTGCCACCAGTGTCTCCGCCAACACAACTACCACTGTCACCACTTCCACCACCACCACCACCACCACCATAAATAACCTCTACAAACACAACCATCTCAGCCATCACAAACCTTTACCACCACAATCATCTACCCTCCCGGGCCACAACTCTCAGTACTGCACACACAGAACAGGATAAAAAAAAAAAATGTCAAAAGCTGAACTAAAGAAATGACAAGGCTAAAATGTAGGTTAACCATGAAAAAACAAAAAAATGCTTTGTCTGTTATATATATATATATATTTAATGTAATATTTAGGCAGGTCTCTTTTGAAAATGCTAATGGAATTTTTATTAACAGATTAGTATTATTACTATCTGTAATAACGCTTATTTCTTTCTGAAATTAGTATTATTATTAATGATATCCAAATGGCTTTGTTATGTAGTGTCAGACTGTATTTATCGTCATGTTGTCTATTTGATACTTTTTCACCCAGACACTGCTAGTAATAGATGTTTTCAACTTCTGTCTGTATTTCCCACCCGTTGACTCCCTATATAAATAAAGTGTGTGTGTGTGTGTGCGAGCCAATGCTTGCTTATAGGTGCGGGCGTGGCTGTGTGGTAAGAAGGTCGCTTCCCAACCATGTTGTTCTGGGTTCAGTCCCACTTGGGCAAGTGTCTTCTATTACAGGCTCAAGCAGACCAAAGTCTTGTGAATGGATTTGGCAGGCAGAAACTGAAAGAAGCCCATCATATATGTATACATACATACATACATACATATATATATATATATATATATATATATATATAATAATAATAATACAAAAAATATATATGCATGTATACACACATATATGTATACACTTTCATCTACATGTGTATATAGATGCATATCAGGGTACAGGACGTTAGAACAATGAACTACAGACAACGGAACGAACACAGGAAATCAGAAAGCCACTTGGAATTATTCATCAGCTGCCTCTATTCTAACTCGACGTTTCGAAGATAAGGCAGGACGTACTCTAGAATAGTCTCTTCCTGAGTAGTGGATCAACCAACTAAACAGAGGATTCCAAGGTGGCAAACGTAAACCAAGACAGGAAAAATTGGACAGTGAAAACAACATAAAAAAGCCGTACGGCCAAACGCGAATCTGATGTAAAACGCTAGTAGTTCGTCTTGCCTTCACAGTGGCTGGAGTGAAAAAAAAGTTGACCACAGGTCACACGAGAGCAGAGAGGATGGTGGAGGGAGGAAGTGGAACAAGGAGGAAGAAACAGGAGTGTATAGCAGTGAAGTAGAAGTTAGAATAACAGAAAGAAGCAGAGCGAGACGGGGAGATGGGTAAGAAGAAAGATAGATAGGTAGATAGAGGGATAGATAGAAAGATAGAGGAAGACAGATAGATAAATAGATAGATAGATAGATAGTCACGTCAGAAAAATAAAGTACAGTCTTACTTGCAAAATGGACGTGTGCGTTCAATGATGTAATAATACAAAAAATATATATGCATGTATACACACATATATGTATACACTTTCATCTACATGTGTATATAGATGCATATCAGGGTACAGGACATTAGAACAATGAACTACAAACAACGGAACGAACACATAGGAAAACAGAAAGCCACTTATCTTTGTGTGTTTGTGTTTGTGTGTTTTTGTGTCTGCGTTTATCCCACCACCACCACTTGACAACTGGTGTTGGTGTGTTTACAAACCCCATAACTTAGCAGTTCAGCAAAATAGATCGATGAAATAAGTTCCAGTCCTAAAAAATAAAGTACTGGGGTTGATTTGAAATTCTTCAAGGTGGTGCACTTGCATGGTTGCAGTCTAATGACTGAAACAAGTAAAAGATAAAAGATATAGATATATACACACACGGACACACATACATGTGCGCATGCACAAACACACACATACACACAAGCAAATCTGAGCCAAAAGAAATAACTTAAAATGGCCAGTGGCAAGTATTTAGAAAAAGACAAATACAATTATATCAAATACCAACAAATTCTTGATTTATGAAAATTATCTTCCTCTCTAGAGGATATATCATAATTACAAAATAGCAACTTTGACCGACTCCACTTGAGAAGGGGAGATATCTCAAGATTCAAGACGTCTCCAAAGCCGACATGTCATTTAATAAAAGAACTGGCTATAAGGTGGCGAGCTGGCAGAAACATTAGCACGCCGGGTGAAATACTTAGCGGTATTTCGTCCGCCATTACGTTCTGAGTTCAAATTCTGCCGAGGTTGACTTTGCTTTTCATCCTTTCAGGATCGATAAATTAAGTACCAGTTAGGCACTGGGGGCGATCTAATCAACTTAATCCCTTTGTCTGTCCTTGTTTGTCCCCTCTATGTTTAGCCCCTTGTGGACAATAAAGAAAGAAGAAACGTTAGCATGCTGGGCGAAATACTTAGCGGTACTCCATCTGTCTTTATGTCCTGAGTTCAAATTCTGCCGAGGTTGACATTGCTTTTCATCCTTTTCAGGTCAATAAATTAAGGACCAGATGTGTATTGGGGTCGATCTAATCGACTGGCCCCCTCCCCAAAAATTTTGGGTCTTGTGCCTTGAGTAGAAAAGAATAAAAGAACTGGCTTATTTGTCTGCAGATAAAAGGACAGTCGTGGACATGTGTTTTGGTTTAGTAACTTTTGTCAGGACGACAAGTTTCTGACCTTGTCTCCAGTAGCAGAGGGATTTAGACTCATACAAAATTGAGTAGAACACATTTACGGCCTTTGTCTGTGTGTGTGTGTGTGTGTGTGAGTGGTTTTTGTCGGCTAAATTCTATTCATATTGGTCAATGTGAAAGCTGTAGTTGAAGACATGTCCAACTGAGATGCAAATTGATCTTTTTAATTACTGTTGAAGCATGATTGTAGAAATATGCATAAACATGCATATACATTCACACAAATTTGCAAAAAATAAAAAAAAAACTAGAAATACCAGATTTCATGGAGAAAGGGCAAAAGAAGATGGCATAGATTCTCCAAATCCAATCTATTAGTGGCATAGTGAAAATTTGTAAGACATTCCAAAAATTCTTCATCTGAGATTCTTTTGTGATTAGATGCATGCACTTGGGTTTATGCATCAACAATTCAACCAACACACCAGCTAAACCAAATATTTACAAACACTGGGAACTCTCTTAACTTAAAAAATCATGTCACTTTGTTAGTGACCAGCTTGAACTCTCTCAAAAGCTTGCATAAAATTCAAAAAATCATACATGCATTCATACATACTGACAGACAGACATGGTGATTGCACCATCATCACTGATGATTGCCATCTCTTTGTGCTGCCTTGTTGTCAATAGCACTTCTGACTTTCCATCCATGACCTCTCAGATGACTATTCAGTCCTGCTGTAGATCTGCATTGATTTGAAGCATGGGTGACAGACCAAAGTTATAACTTGCTTTACACCTCCAGCTGGTTAGGTCTGCACATGTTGCTGCTCTTCCATTGCCATAATAGAGGAAATAACAAATAAAGTCTGCATAAAAAGACAGCTGTACATCATTAAATTATATAATTAATAGCTAGTGACAGGCTGAAATGAGGTGACCAGCAATCACATAAAACTGCAGGCTTTACAAAAGAGTGTCCCTCTCCGAGAAGGATGCTGTGATGACTCATGGTAGTTCACATACATTTCTTTTATTTTTTTACATCAGTCATTGGATTATGGCAGTAATGGGGTACTACCATGAAGGGTTTAGTCAACCAAATCAACCCTACTAATTTTTTTTAAGCCCGGTACTTATTCTCATGGTCTCTTTTGTCAAACTGCTATGTTAGAATATATATATATATGTGTGTGTGTGTATAGTTATATTTAGCTAAAGTAACAGAGTGACTCATGGTCTGATAGTTCCGTGTGTTGGCACTTAGGACTTTGAGTCACTCTGTTACTTCTGCTAAATATTAATAAAAATACTCATATACTCATATTTCGAGTTAAGCTCCTTTCAGTTTCTGTCTGCTAAATCCATTCACAATGCTTGGTTGTAGTAGAAGACACTTGGCAAAGGGGCCGTGCAGTAAGACTGAACTCAGAAGCATGTGTCTGAGAAGCAAATTTCTAACTACATACCCATGCCTATATATATATATATATTTATATATATATATATATATATATATATATATATATATATATATATATATATATAAATATATAAAAACAAAAAGATAAAGAGAGCAAAGGTAAGGCTGAAGAATTTTATGGATAGAGTCTTACAGCTGTTTCTGGGAAGATCCAGTACTTCCCTTCATCGGAGACAGAAAAAATAAAGTAATCTATTATTATATCCATAGGCGGATATTTTTAGTATGTGTGTATATATATATATATATATATACACACACACCATACATACATAAATATATATCATATCATCTTGTCATCATATTCTATGCTTGCATAAGTTGGATGATTTGACAGGATCTAATGAGCCCAAAGACTTCATCATACCCCAGTGTCTGCTTAAGCATGGTTTCTATAACTAGACACCCTTCCTAATTCCAATCACTTTACAATGTGTACTGGGTGCTTCTTTTGTGCCTTCAGCACATGTGAGGTCACTATGTGGCTTGCAAGACTATGAACCCTTGAAGGAGTGCAGCAACTTCATGCGAGGAGAACAAGGAGAGAAGGGTAAGGTATAAAGGGAAAAGTGGTGGAGCAGAAAAGGTTTGTGGCAGAAGAGGAGCCACAAGAGGACTCACATTTTAGAAGGGAGGGTGGGGATGGTGCAGCTGGAAAATGTTAAAACTGTGATGATGAGGTGTGTGTGTGTGTGTGTCGTGCATATGTGTGTGTAGTTTTGTCAAACAAATTTTACAGTGTATTGGTCAATGTGAAGCTGTATTACAGTAGTTCTTAACTAGGCTTCATATGACCCTTGAGGGTCAGTATCATCCTTGGGAGTCCATAAGACCCTTGGACGTCCATATAAGATTTGATTGTTAAAATTTATGTGCAATAAATTGGTTATACTTTTACAATACACCAAATGGCTGTGGTAAGTAGCTTGCTTACCAACCACATGGTTCTGGGTTCATTCCCACTGCGTGGCACCTTAAGCAAGTGTCTTCTACTATAGCCTCGGGCCGACCAAAGCCTTGTGAGTGGATTTGGTAGACGGAAACTGAAAGAAGCCTGTCGTATATATATATATATATATATATATATATATATATATATATATATATATATATGCATGTGTGTGTATGTTTGTGTGTCTGTGTTTGTCTCCCCAGCATCGCTTGACAACCGATGGTGGTGTGTTTACGTCCCCGTAACTTAACGGTTCAGCAAAAGCGACCGATAGAATAAGTACTAGGCTTCCAAAGAATAAGTCTTGGGGTCGATTTGCTCGACTAAATGGCAGTGCTCCAGCATGGCCGCAGTCAAATGACTGAAACGAGTAAAAGAGTAATGTTTTATACAATGCTACACAGTCAGACTGAGAGAAATGGAGTGGAAACAGACACCAAACTTTGCACAGGCATTGACAGCATTTTGCATGGTTATTGCTGCTTAATTTTCTGAGTGCACCACAGGGGCAGACTGAGAGTATTAAGAGCCCTTGAGCATAACTGTTTACTGGGTCACTTAGCATTGATATCAGTAGAGTTAACATGTAGAGTGCAGGCTCCTCAGAGGTCTGGGCCCTTGGGCAGTGCCTGACTGACCGACGGCTCAGTCCACCCTTGGTGCATCATGTTCTTAATGTTCAGTTGATGGTCTTCCTTAGTCAAGTGTGGACAGAGAGAACTGTTACAGCTTCATTATAGCTATTTATTTATATCCACACAAGTGGTCTCTTATTCGTTGTTAGGTTTTCTACTTTGTTTCTCTTGGTTGCTTCTTATCATCTGTTTCATGATTAACTGTTTTAGTCATTTACTGTCACTTGTTGGTAACTATGGTTTACTTTCATTAAATTTGTTTGGTTTGGGTTTTGCTTAGATGCTTGTATTTTTTGTTCCTTATTTTTATTTTTGCTTATCTCATCTTGTTATATATTTGTTGAATTCATCTGGCCTCATTAACCTATTAAGTCCCAGAGTACTTAAATTTCTGAATATTACCTTTAAATTTTTACAGATGATTGAAAATAGGTTAAAATGAAAAAAATAATTATTAAAATTCCTTTCCTTCAAGTAGAAATGGAAATACTTGGTGTCCTATAAATAGGATAATGAGACAATGTGATATAGCTTATTTAATGTTCTCATTTATAAGACAGTAGGATTTAAAGGGCTTGCTTAATTGTGAAAGCATCTGTGTTGTGTTGTTTGTTTTGTTCAAGTTTGTTTCTCTCATCAGAGGCAGAGTATTTCTGGAGAAATTTGTCCTTGAGAAAGTTTGGCATTTCATGGGTCCATATTAGGATTCACAGTTGAGTGATATTTGATTGGTTGCTTCCAATATGTATTCCTATGTTCCTTTATCTGTGTTTCAATTTTGTTTTGGCTAAGATTAAAAGATTTCATGTGTTGGGGTATATTTTGTATTCCAGGAGACCTGGTGTATCAATTATCTATGGCTGGGTAATTGCTAAGGCTTGTCTTTATATGGGGTATTGTAAACTTTAATGTAGATCAAATGTTCTTGTGGCCATCAATGTTTCTTTTTTCTTTGAATGTGTTGAAACTTGCTTCCTTGGTGACTGTTTTATCCCTTTTGGAGTGCAGACTGTTTAATTAAGATGGATTTGTTTTGGTGAATAGTGTGAAATAATCTCTTGTTTATTGTAATTATGTTTAATTTGTTAGTAATTCACAATGAGCATGTTCTGGAACTATTTTTATGTACAAGAGTGCACAAACTATTAATTACCATGTAACATGTATTGCAAGATAAATATTCAGAACAGACGAATCATATAACTTACACGTATTAAATACTTACTTCCTTGTTTGTTCAAGGAATACTGTTTTGCATGCAACAGTGAGTACACGAGTTTACATGTATAATATATACAAATGCACACACAGATGGCTATGTGGATTAAGACATATTTTATAACTACATGGTTTTAAATTCAATCCCACAGTGTGACACCTTGGGCAAGTGTTTTCTGCAATAGCCTCACATTAACAATACCTTGTAAATGAAATTTGGTTGACTGAAACTATACAGAAGTCTGACGTATATGTGTGTATGTGAATATAAATGTATGTGCATGTATTTGTCTGTCTCTTCACAATGACAACACTTAGGCAGCAGTGACGATTGTTATGTCCAATAAAAATAGTGATTCGCAGTTCTGTGTGTGTGTGTGTGTGTGTGTATGTATGTGTATAGGATTGTATATATGTATGCAGAGGTATGTATATATATGTATATATATATATATATATATATATATATATATATATATATATATATATACACACACACATATATATATATAAACGTTGAACTGACTCCTGTGCAGGTGGCACATAACAAAACACCATTTGAGCGTGGCTGTAGCCAGTACCGCTGGACTGGCCCTCGTGCCGGTGGCATGTAAAAAGCACCCACTACATTCGGAGTGGTTGGCGTTAGGAAGAGCATCCAGCTGTAGAAACATTGCCAGATCAGATTGGAGCCTGGTGTAGCCATCTGGTTCGCCAGTCCCCAGTCAAGTTGTCCAACCCATGGTAGCATGGAAAGCGGACGTTAAATGATGATGATGATCATGATGATGATATACGTATGCATAGGTATGTATATATTATGCATACACACACACACACACACACACACACACACACACACACATATATATATAGTGTCTCAATATACTGCATATGGTTTTATGGTATACCACATTCCAGAAAAATCAAGGAGAATGATGCCTCTTAACCCACGAAACATTCACAATGAGTTTCTGTGATGTCTGCTGGGTCTTGAATATCTGAGACCTTAAAGAAGAACTGCGATACCATTCCATGGCCTGAACCCATCTTTCTGGATCATTAACATATGTTCATGTTTCATCCCCTCCCATCAGATCAGAAAGAAAATGTGTCTTCATTGGCTTCAAAAACATCCAACAGACCAGAACAGACTTCTAACCGTCTCTTATTCAAATTGTGTATTAACTGCTAAGGTGTCCCCCCCCCCCACACTTTACAAACACTTACTGATTCTCTAAGTCTTCCACCATCTTCTGCAATCCATTGTGATCCAAAATCCAGTTGTGCAATAAGCGCTCAGATTGTGGCTTGTTTGTCTGTGTAAATTATTTGGTCCACTTACTAGCACTTGGTGTCATGGATCACAGTTTCTGGTCCCCCACTATGTGGCTTGTCTTTCATGCTGGTTTCCTCTTCTTTAATCTTCTTCATCTATCTGTGCATATTGTTCTTGTCAATGGTGTCATCTCCTGAAACAACCTATGTTAGATAATTAAAAAAAAAACATTATACCTACTTGTGCAGGGACTTGTTCAATTTCTTCCAACCATTTGAAGTATTTCAAATTCTCACCAGATTGTATTTAAAAAAAAAAATGTAGCTATGCATACTGATGGCAAAAATAGCATTTATTTTTTAAAAATCTAGAATTTGAAAATAAAGAAGTTATGTCCGTGAAGAAAATTTTTAAAAAATTTGAAATACCTTAAGTGGTAAGGAAGAAATTTAATGAGTTCCATTTTTGCATTACTGTTGATACAGCTGTCATATATACATATGTATGCTAATACACACTGGCACACATACAAGCACACATGCTCGTACGTACACACACACACACACACACACACACACACACACACACACACACACACACACACATACTTTTAATGATTTCAGTATATAACTTGTGTATACAAGGGAGAATTTACATATATGTATACATGCATACATACAAACGTGTGTGTATATATATATATATATATATATATATATATATATATGTGTGTGTGTGTGTGTGTGTGTGTACACACACACACACACACACACACACACACACACACACACACGCACATACATGACTATTGTGTTGATGCTTGTCAAAACAGATAAAGAGACCAAAGAAAACTGAATTTCATGGCAACCATAACAAAACAACTATAGCAAGATTCGTTGCTATTGACAACAAATACATTTTCCACAAATGGCCAAAACAAATCAGGATTCCATCTGTAGCTTAGCTTTTTCTGAGTCACAATATAAAAGGTAGTTCAATTTATTATGTACAGATGTGCGTGCATATATATGTTTTGTTGTTGTTGTTCATGTTTAATCACATTTGTGACCATTCTGTCATATTTTCAGACAGTGTGTCTCAAAGTATGGTAAATTTTTACTATTACATTCTTCATATGAGATAGATAGAATAGTAAAAATTTACTGGAAAAGTGCATGGAAATGGTGAGGCAAAAGTCCCAGAAAAAAATTCTTATTTTTTTAGACCAAAAATTCTTTCACAGTAGGAATAATCTCCCAATTTCTTGTTCTCTTCTCTCTCACTCTCTCTCTCTCTATTCAGAAAGTCTGTTGATCAGAGTTGGAGACTAGTCTAATAGTAAAGAATTACATTGTCTTATATGCCCTTCCTTTACTTTTTCTAAAGATAGTAATATATGATTTCAGGGATATTTAGCTTTTACAACAATTACCTCCAACCAGCATTAATACTATCAGAGAATGTCTTGGTTCTTTTAATCCACATTGTAATATTGTTATATTGGAAACTGGCACTTATACTATATCTATGTTTGAGTTGCTTGACCATTTTATTCTTGTTAAGTCTTCATCTACTGACCCTCTGTATTCTTTACCCTCTCCTCTATCACTCACCTTTCTGTCCTATTCATTGTAACATGCCATTGGATCTGTCCCTATTCAATACCCTCTACCATCTCCCTTCTGTACTGTTAGCCATCACTCTGTCACTCCTGATCACTCACTATTGGCATTCTCCATTCCTCTCTTTTCCCATTACTTGTGTCTATCACTGTCCATCATGTGTCCTCTCTCACACCATCATCCATCATTATTGCAATCCATCACTTTCTCATATTACTCACTTCCTTATCACTCATTATTGTCATACATCATCTTGTCTCCTCACCTCTTTCTCTCTCATCAATCTCTCAATCCCAATATTCCTTTTTTCATCACCTTGTCTCCTCCTCTTAGTTTTCCTTCCAAATCGCTCCACTCAATAGTTTTTTAAAATTTATTTATTTAATCCTTTTACTAGCAAATAACAACAGGTAGCTACCATCAGACTCCCTTCTCCATCACTCTCTACCACCCTCCTATTCCTAACACTGTTTGTTCTATCATTCTTCATCAGGGACATGTCAGAGGCATATGAGAGAAAGAGGAAAGATGAGAGAGAAAAACAAATCCTCAGCAAATAGTAAAACAAAATAGTTACCGTGGTTACAACTGCACCCAGGTTGGTGTGATTGCTACATGGATAAAAGAGGAAAAAAGCACATTACATCATCATCATCATCATCATAATCTTATGTCTACTTTCTATACTATCACAGGTTGGAGAGATTGTTAGAGTCCAAGTCAGTTCTTATTTGGAATTCCTGCTCTCATAGACGGATTAGCAACAATCTAGTTTTGTTGCTCCTCATGATGCCAACCACTATACTGTGTGTACTGGGTGTACATTTTAATGCGGTACCATTACCAGAGAGGCTGCCTTGTTCTCAACAAGACTAAAGTGTACACACTACTCTATATTGTCTCTTCTCATTCAATACAACATAACTGTCTCTTCTATTCATTCTGTCAGTTATGTTGTATTGAATGAGAAGAGAGAATATAGAGTAATGAGTACACTTTAGTTTTGTTGAGAACAAGGCAGCCTCTCTGGTAATGGTACCGCATTAAAATGTACACCCAGTACACACAGTATAGTGGTTGGCATCATGAGGAGCAACAAAACTAGATTGTTGCTAATCCGTCTGAGAGCAGGAATTCCAAATAAGAACTGACTTGGACTCTAACAATCTCTCCAACCTGTGATAGTATAGAAAGTAGACATAAGATTATGATGATGATGATGATGATGTAAAGTGCTCTTTTCCTCTTTTATCTATGTAACAATCACACCAACCTGGGTGCAGTTGTAACCACGGTAACTATTTTGTTTTACTATTTACTGAGGATTTGTTTTTCTTTCTCATCTTTCCTCTTTCTCTCGTATGCTTCTGATATATCCCAATGAAGCATTTTCAATTTCTTCCTCCAGATCATGCATCACTGCTCTGCTATCCTTCCTAAGACCAATGCCAACCAGGTAGGGTCCTCGAAGCCCTGCCATTGTGCCTTACACAGTTTCCTAAATCTTTCATATTTTAAACCCTCCTCTCATGTATCCACCCCATATTGCTTTCTGAAGTCACTATCCGCTCAACAATAGTACTTTTTTTGTCAAGTTAGACAACACCATAAGGTCAAGGTGCTGCTTCATTATTGCAATAAATTTTGGGAACACAAACACTTTATTTAAATTCATCTGCACCTTCTAGTTATTAGTGCTGATCAGAAATTTTACTCATGATGTTCCTTTGTTTATACCCTTGCATTATTCCCTTTTGCTCTTCCTCTGGAAGGCAACAGGGTGCAACTTGATGTTGATCCACATTGCATTGTTGTTTTAAGGCATCAACAAGCATACTCAAGGCATTGTTATTCTGCCAGATATACTGTGTAGTGGGATAACATGCATGCTTCTGGAACATTTGCCAGTGGTGCTTAGGCTCTGCACTAATGACGATCAAGTCTCAGTTCAACCTCTCTCAGGAGAAATTAATCTTAACTAGCTCCATTTTCTGCAACATACCACATGACAAGTTCCATTACTCAGATGTTCCCTATGTACATGTACTTTCTAACCATGCAGTTTTAATCATACACACTTATCTTTAATATCTTGCCTGCCTTTGTTACTCTGGTGACATATTCATTTGTTCCATATCTTTCTCAGGGTTGCTTGTGAATTCTGAACGCACACCCTCTTTGATCTTTAAGCTGGTTTTGACCTCAACAGTTTTCCTCATGCTCCATTTTATTCCTGTCAGCACTATTGGCTGGACTTCTTGAACACTGATATTCACTGAACCCCATAGCATCATGTGCTAGCAGGCTTTTGCTAATTCAAACTCCTTCACTGGTGATGTTAAAGACATGTAGTTTTGCAGTAGCAAAATGCATCTACCTTTAATCCAATTCTTATAAAAGAATGGAAGACCAAACCACTTTTGTAGAACCTTACTAGCACATTTTTCTATTCTATCCACTCTTGTGAATGATACTTCATGCATTTGGAGTGGTCATGTAAGCCTTAGTAAAAGGCTATGTTCCAAGGGCAGTCAGTACTTTTCTCAACATGACTTCAGTCTCAATACCACCTCTTGGTATCATCTAAAGCAGTGCTTTTCAAAGTGGATCATGCTGCCTCCTTGGTTGGTGAAAGGAAAAGAAAATTTTATATAGGTACTGAAGAGAAAGGAGGTTGTAGGGGTGGGGGGTGTTAGGTGAATAAGTGCAGTTTAAAAAATTTTTTTAGCATCTGTCTCCTGTTTATGTATTAACTTTAAAAAAAAAAATTGTTTAAATGTAATATTATATATACTGTTTATTAGCTGTATTCAGAATAGTATAAATAATGATAATAGACTTTGAAATGTAAATCAGTGAATAAACAAAACTAAATTTATATAGGCACAGGAGTGGCTGTGGGTAAGAAGCTTGCATCCCAAGTTCATGGTTCTGTGTTTGGTCCCACTGTGTGGAACCTTGGGCAAGTGTCTTCTGCTATAGCCTCAAGCTGACCAAAGCCTTGCAAGTGGATTCGGTAGACGGAAACTGAAAGAAGCTCATTGTATATATATCATCATCATCATCATCATCGTTTAACCTCCGCTTTCCATGCTGGCATGGGTTAGACAATTTGACTGAGGACTGGCGAGCCAGATGGCTGCACCAGGCTCCAATCTGATCTGGCAGAGTTTCTACAGCTGGATACCCTTCCTAACATGAACCACTCCGAGAGTGTAATGGGTGCTTTTATGTGCCACTGGTATGAGGGCCAGTCAGGCGGTACTGGCAATGGCCATGCTCAAATGGTTTTTTTACATGCCACCTGCACAGTAGCCAGTCCCGCGGCAGTGGCAACGACATCGCTCGAATATTGTTTTACATGTGCCAGTAAGGTAATGATCACGCTTGAATGGTGCTTTTTATGTGCCACCAGCACGGGAGCCAGTCAGCAGCCCTGGCAATGGCCACCCTCGGATGGTGCTCATAGCGCTCCACTAGCATGGATGCCAGTCATGTGGTGCTGTCATTGAATTTGATTTCGATTTCGATTTCAGGTGAGGCCTAAAGTTCGAAGGTCGTGCTTCACTACTTCATCCCAGGTCTTCCTGGGTCTACTTCTTCTACAGGTTCCCTCAACCGCTAGGGTGTGGCACTTTTTCACACAGCTATCCTCATCCATTCTCACAACATGACCATACCTGTGCTGTCATCTCTCTTGCACACCACATCTGATGCTTCTTAGGTCTAACTTTTCTCTCAAGGTACTTACACTCTGTCTAGTATGCACACTGACATTACACATCCAGTGGAGCATACTGGCTTCATCCTTTGCAAGCTTATGCATGTCCTCAGCAGTCACTGCCCATATTTCACTGCCATGTAGCATGGCTGTTCATACACAAGCGTCATACAGTCTAACTTTTACCCTGAGCGAGAGGCCCTTTTGTCATCAGCAGAGGTAAGAGCTCTCTGAACTTTGCCTAGGCTATTCTTATTCTAGCAGCTACACTTTCAGAGCACCCACCCCTGCTACTGACTTGGTCACCTAGGTAATGGAAGCTATCAGCTACATTCTTCACCTGGGAAGGTTTTGGAATTTATAAACAGCCATCTTTCTCTTTTTCTGGTGAGGGTGTAGTCAATTTGGCTAGTGTGTCTGCCAGAACGGTAGGTGACTAAGTGACTGGCAGGTTTACTGAAGTTAGTATTGCAAACCATAAGATCATTTGCATTGCAGAACTCCAGCAGCCTGGTTCCCTCCTCATTGCGGGAACCAAAACCATAGCCTCCATATACACCATGGAAGCCCCCTGCATGTTGTTCAACATGTCCATTGAATTCACCAGCCACAAAGAGAAGGTCCCTGTCATTCATCAACGAGGTAGTCTGCATGAGGGTGTCATAAAATCGGTCTTTCTGTCCATCAGGTAGCCCCGGCTGAGGGGCATAGGCCGAGATAATGGTTGCTAACCCATGATGAAGCACTAATCTAATCTCAAGTATTCTGTCGCATACTCTGACTACATATCTATCTATCTATCTATCTATCTATCTATCTATCTATCTATCTATCTATCTATCTATCTATATATATATATATATATATATATGTATTTTTGTGTCTGTGTTTGTCCCCCTGCTATCGCTTGACAACTGATGCTGGTGTGTTTACATCTCAGTAACTTTGCGGTTTGGCAAAAGAGACTTATAGAATAAATACTAGGCTTACAAAGAATAAGTCCTGGGGTTGATTTGCTTGACTAAAGGTGATGCTCAAATTTATGTGACTTATTTCCTTTCCACCATTATCTAAGAATTATCAAGTGAATTTGTTGCTATGGCTATTTGATACACTATAGGTATTAGAATATCTCGATGTGATTGCTTCTATTTTTTTGTGCACTAAACGTAGTTGGGCTACCTTGATGTTTGTTTAAAAAAGAGAAATTATGACTATGATAAAATGATGAAAGCAATATTAAACAAAGAAATAATATGATGTACAATATCATAACAATTATTAGAATTAGGAATCAAATGTGAAAATATATCAAGTGGCTAACAGAAAACTGCCCAGAGGGTGGTCTTTCTGCTAATATATGCAATAAAGATGGCCACTGTACCTGTAGCATTAGGTAACTTTCTAACTTGTGTGTGCATGCATATATGAATACTTTTTATCTTTTACTTGTATCAGTCATTAGACTGTGGCCATCTTGAAGAACTTTTAGTCAAATGAATCGACCCCTTTACTTTTGTTTTCTAAAGCCTGATACTTATTCTGTCAGATTCTTTTGCTAAACTACTAAGCTCAGGGGATGTAAACAAAGTGGTGGTGGGGGACAAACAAGCACAGACACACACACACGCACACACACACGCACACACACACACACACACATCCTTTAAGTTTGTTTAAAGGAAACGTTTTTGAGTGGGAGGCATATAAAAGCTCCTATTTTGTTATGTCAGCTACAGTTTAATGATACCAACTTGCAATAGCAGTTTTATGGGGTTGTACCGAGTTGTGCTGATACAATGTAGTATGAATATAGTAATAATAATAATAATAATAATAATAATAATAATCTAGGGATGGAATTTATAAATATTTTAATGCACCACTATACGCATTTCCACAAATCACATGAAAACCGTTTCCACACCTTCTTCCATCTCCTTTATCATTACATTGGGTGGAGCCAGTTAATTGATGATGTCCTCACTTCATTTGGTACCTTCAGGTCTTCTAGAAAGCACTAGTCTTGTATTGTAATTCCTTTTTCCTGTGCTCACTGCAATAGATTTGCCAATAGTGTGAGGAAGTCAAGGTAGTGTTTGTAACTCTGGTACAAGATACCATTGTTACTTGGGGCCTTTTTTAGACTTTGCCTTCTTCACAGACATCTTGGCTTTCTTGGTTGAGAGGTTGAGATTTGAACTCAGAATGTAAAAGGAGCTGGAATAAAATTGCAAGACATTTGTCCAACACTCTAACAATTATCACCAGTCTACTATCCTAACGATAATAATGATGATGTTACTCCTACTGCTGTACTACTATGTCTACTACTATTACAACTACTGTTACTGATGATAATGATAATTGTTTTTTTTTCTTTTCTTTTTGTAGATTGTCTATTTTGCACCTGCTTCAATTCAGATCGGAATCTGTTAAAAGAGAAAGAAAAATAAACTTTGAATTTACCTTTGGAGAGATTCGGGCATTATAAAACATGGCAGAAATTTGTCCTGGACTTCTTTGGGCTATTGTCTGGTTTCTTCTGCTCATATTTGTTGGTTGGCCATTGGGATTTATGATTGCATTTCTGTACATCTTTCTCTTACCATTCGGAGTCTGCTTGGAACCTATAAAAGGTGTGTGTGATGCATTGCTGAAAGTGGTTCAATTTCCATTGACCTTTGCTGAAAACATGGTTGCTATGAAATCACCCTGCGGATGAAGTGCTTGCTGCCTTGACCACTACAAGAAATGGCCACAGCAAGGAATAACCACAAGAAGAAATGGCCACCAGCATAAAATAATCACAGAACAAAAAAATATAAAAAAAGAAAATGGCTACAAGGACAAAAATTAAAAAGTAAATTACATGAAGTCAAATTAAAAGTTCATATACATATATATATATACATATGTATACAAATATATATATATATAGATATGTATAGATAGATATATATACATATACATACATATATATATATACATATATATATATATATATATATATATATATATATATATATATATATATATAGGGATGTTAAGAAATTAATTACAATAATTATGTGAATAAATAATTATCAGTTAACAAGTGGATGAAAAATTTTGGAAGATAATAAGAAGGCTTGATTAAAAATTCAATACAAAGTTAATTATGCAATACTAGTTATTAAGTATTGAAGGCTGGTAGATGCTAGAATCAGTTGAGTGCTGGCAAGATGCATTTCTCTAATTAATAACATCCCTTAATGTTTTATAGTTCAAAATCTACCAAGCTTGCCTTGACTTTGTCTTTCACCCTTGTGAGTGAAAGAGCAAGGAAAGAGGGTCGATGAGATAGTTACTGAACTGAAATCATCTTCCCATAAAATTTATGTTCTTGTGCCTGCCTATGTTAGATATCATTAATATGACATTAATTAATCATAGGAATAATATTAAAAAAATAACTTTTCGTTAATCCATCTTAATGATAAATTTACTAATCAAAAATTGATATGTAATTAATTAATTAAATGGTATTTGCTACAAAATTTTTAAAATAGCAAAAAATGAGCAAATATATTTCCTCAGTTAAGGATTAACTAATTAATTAATCATAGCCTAAAAATGATAAATCAATAAGTAATTAATTACTAATTAATATATAATGTGTTAATTTAATTAATTACCAGCTAAATAATTGTTAATGATTATTGTTTAATTAAGTATTAATTTATTGCTATTATAAAGCAATTAATTAATATTTAAATAGTCATAAATTAACAAATTACAAATTTAAATACTTTCAGCTAAAACTAATTTACAATCTATAGATAAATATTGCTGTAGTTATTACTGAGTTCTAAAATCACATACAATTAAATAATTAACAACCTATGAAATAAAATACAAACAAATACATCAATATATTCACATTTTTGTATCATCCTGGTAAATCTGTCAAGTAAAGAATCTTGAATGTGTTTTACAAAGTGTTGTCTTATTTTCTTTTTTAAAATATGATTTTGATGGGAGATGGGGGTAGAGAGTTGGAGGTTGAAGTAGTGACTATATTTGGGTACTTTGTTTATAGGATGATGGTGTACTGGAAATGGTAGTGCATTTAACAAAATGCTTTATTTATTTATTTGTTTGTTGTGGACACATTAACTGTAATGTTTCTCGGCGTCTTTCAACATCAGATACCTTCACTCAGGAGACCCGGCTAGAGCAGGATCAAGCTCTAGCATTTGTCCATGTTATGTCTCAAGCTACTGCTATCTAGCACCTTTGGATGATCTCTACTCAACCGCTACACGACTGCTACTCAACAGTCAGTCAACCCCTACCACGGCCAGACTACCTTCATTTATATGTCTTGGGTGATCCTACTTCTTTGCTTGGGGGCATCAACACAACAGTCCAATTAGCATCACATTTAGTAGCACTCCCTCGAGACAATAGGGTTAGCCATTGCAAGAGCCTCCACCTTACAAAAAAGATCACTGTTTTAGTCAAGGCTGGTGTGAAGAAGATGCCAGCAGCCAGATTCACCCCTTACTTGTAACAGTAAATGATAGAAAGTTGAAAGCTCCCATAAATTGCTACCTCAACATCACTAAAGCTAGACATGGTACTGATTTCAGAAGAATCCAAACGGGTGGTTCTGTTACAAGTCTCCGTTCCCTGGAAGGACTGCATTGAAGAGGTAAACGAGAGAAGAAAGCAATATGCTGTGTTAGCAGAGCTATACGAAAGTAATGCATGGCAAGCATAGTGCAATTGTATTGAGTTGGGATGTGGGGGATTTGCAGGCTAGTCTCTATGGAGAGCTTACAACATGTTGGGTATCACAGGTGCCAGTAAACAGAAAGCCATTATCAAGTTGACTATGAAGGAGAGGCTGCCATGAGGGAATTGTGAGTTAGGAGACATCAGCCCTGGATGTAAATGATACATCCTTTCTACTATAGGCGCAAGGCCTGAAATTTTGGGAGGGGGTGGCCAGTCGATTAGATCGATCCCCAGTATGCAACTGGTACTTAATTTATCAACCCCGAAAGGATAAAAGACAATATTGACTTTGGCGGAATTTGAACTCAGAATGTAAAGACAGACAAAATACTACTAAGCATTTCACCCAGCATGCTAATGATTCTGCCAATGTCACAACTATTTGCTATGACCTTCAGGAACTGGTCATACTTTCAAGTAGCAGTACTCTTCTCTCAGAGCTTTAAAGGTGTGCTACAGGATCCATGTTCTCAGTACAGAGACAAGCTTGTAACTCTGACTTTCTTCGGCAAAAACAGTTGGATTGATGTGGTAGAACTTCATAAGCTGCTTGAATTAGAAATTTTATTTGGTGGGGCTCCACTCTCCAAGGGTCAAGCCATTAGACTTTACATGCTACTACTTGCTCACTTTTTATCCAGGCTCCTTACTGGTGTATCCCAACACACTTGTCGGCTCATTTCTATTCAACTAATTCTCCCACCTCATTCCAGATCAGTAGCCTCCTGTCCTTATCTTGCACTGTATCAAAGCAAGATTTGGTACTACCCAAGCTAGCCCTGAGATACAAGCACTGTATCTTAGCTTTGTCTTTGCAACCTCGACAGCCTCCACTACTCTCCACTTTCAATCTGTGCTAACTGCATTACCAGCTTAAGAGATTTTAGGGTTGCATGAGCCATGATATTGTAACACTTCCTCAGCACAGGTCACCGTTAATTTTTCTTTCAGGCAGCTGATGAAGAGCTTCAACATATTTCGTTCATATAAAACAATGTTTTTCAGACACGAACAAAATACTAGCCAATTTTGCAGGAGCTTCTTAACTCTTTTCAAAACCCTCTACTGTGAATATTGGGACCTCATATATCAAGAGTAGCCAAAGAATCGTGGAAGGATGCCATACTGGTAAATCCAGACCTTAAACTTGCCTGTTTGCTAGGGATAATCAGTGGGGATAAATATTACCTCTCGGTATTAATACTGTCTCTGTTGCTAATACGTATTTTTTAACAAACTCACCGGCTAATCACGACATTGGTGTCTGTCCTGTCACTCATCTTCTATATATCGCTGCCTGAGAGATGAGTCGCTGTTATCTCTAGTAGTCGAGCGTCATCACTGACGAGACCAACGAAGGTCGAAATCGCACGATCTGATAGTCTCGGCGCCGGATATGGCGGGGAGATAAATCCCCGCCAACAATATAAACAAGAGTGCAGTTTGCCCCAAAAGCCTATATGAGAGTTTCTCTCATAATATCTACCGAAGTAAATTTTGTTCTACTAGAATACCCACGTTTAAATGGGGATAATTATTACCTCTCGGTATTAATACTGCCTCTGTCACTAATATATATATATATATAATCAGGGGTCGCACAGCAAGCGGAGAACTAACAAAAAAAAAATAACACAGCATACGGAAAAATAGATAACATAAACGGGAAACTGGACAAAAAGAAGAAACATGGGACATTCGCAGCCGATTTCCTCCTCAGTCAATGTCCAGAATGTCCAAGCAGTTTTTCACTTTTTAACATTGAGACTGCTCGATTCCGACAAGCGCCAAAGCATTAAGCTTTTGGGAAAAGCGAACCAATGTATACAAGAACAAGGAAGCTAAAAAAGAAAAATGTGTATACAATACGTGTTGAAATAATACAAGTGCAACAGAAAAAGAATTATACATATACAACAGAAAAATGCCATTCGGCTATACTACAAAGGGAAAATAATCATACATTTATTACATGAATAAATAACAGAAGGGTCTTTCGACTACTAGACGAATGCAATAGGTTGGCGCCAAGGAGAAATGGAAAATCTTGACAGACTGAGCAGGAGAACAGACAAACGTGACCGGCTTAGACGGCGGCTGGTTGAAAAAGAACTGGCTAGGAAAGGAAGAGTTGTAGAGGGCAGATATATAAAGGTAATAAATAGGCAGAATCATTAAAAAGTCTGTCAGAGTGTCTTGCAGTATTCGTTCCGACTCCCTTGCGTTCTGATTTCTGATTCGGTGGAGGGAAAAATTGGCCTTTCGTCCTTTAAAATCCAATAAATAGAGCAGCGGTCCAGTACTGGGATTGATACTTCTTTTCTCGCTCTCCGCCGCCGACTATCTCTTTCCTTTGGAAGAAATCGACAATGTTCGAAGCTGGAAAGAGATCGACTCCGTCAGGTTTATGCTGCTGAAGTGCGCGTTATGTTACGATGGTACAGCTTCAACTCAATGCAGAGTGCCATGCCCAATAATATTAATTGCTTTTATGAAAGTGATAGTTGCTGGTTTCTTGGAAATAGCTGTGAGATATTAATCATTCACATATCTTTCTGAAATGGTGGAAGCGAAGGAATGTACGTTATATGTGTTTGGGGAGGAAAGGAAAGGAGAGAGAAAAGAAACAGAAAGCGGGAAATAAAGAGAGAAGGGAAAAGAAACTAAAAAGGAGAAATAGGGAAAGAGGATTGGAAGTAAAGGAAGAAGAGAAGAGGATGAAACAAAGTAAGAGTGGAAGAAATAAAGACAAAAAGAAAATGAAATCGAGAAACAAACAAAGAGAAAAGAGTTAAAAAAGGAAAGACAGATTGTTCGCTAGATAGATGATAATTCGTATTTTTTTAAAACGTAACATATGAAAAGAAATAAAACAAAAAACTAACGTACCAATAAATTTTCGAGAAATATTTATGAATCTTGATTTATATTTTTGTTTAGTTTTGTATTAAGTTCTATTAAAATAAATAAGTTCATCTTTTGAACAATGATAGCATGATAACGTTTTCCAATGACCAGTAACCCTGGTATCAACAATTTCGGACCGCTTTGCATTAAAATACAAAAATAACAGATTATAGGGTCACTTATGATCGATTGTCAAAAGGAGACAATCTCCTGTTGTTGACATTGAGTAGTAAGGTCCTTTCCTCGATTTTCTAGAAAGGCCGCTCGCTACAGAGACCATAAGCCAACAAGTTTGGTATTTGATGATACGCCGTAAAGCTAAGCGCTTTATGGACGTGAAACACGGTAATCTCATAAACCGGTCTTATGTATCTTTATCTTTATAATATACTGCTCTATAACTTAGAGTGTGCTTCTTTTTCGGATTTATGTTTTACTGGCGATATATATATGTGAGTAAAAATAAATACAAAAAAAAGGGGTTTTGTATGATCGTGTATAGAGGAATATATTATTTTATTTAAAAGAGTTCCAACTCTGTCTGTTTTTTATGTTTTTTATTTATATTCTTGTAAAATTTATATTATATATTCCATATTCTATATCCCACATAAATTTTACAAGAATATAAATAAAAAGCATAAAAAACAGACAGAGTTGGAACTCTTTTAAATAATATATATATATATATATATATATATATATATATATATATATATATATATATATATATATATATAGGTACAGCGTAATCCGTGGGTAGGAGAGGTGCAGCCGGAGAGAGCAAAGTTCAGAATAGATAAGTCCAGAATGAAAAAAGGTAGAGAGTCCAGAAGTTCGTGTGTGATGAGTAGAGACAGGAGTAGCTGGTGCGACCACGTGAGTGTGTGTTATGTATGGGAGAATTTACGAAAAAAAAAACAAAACAACAGACGAAGACAGGTGGTGTAAACAACAAATGGATGTATTAGTATAACGCTCGGGAATAGAGAAAGTCTTTAACGTTTCGATCCTACGCTCTTCAACAGAAAGGAACGCGTGTGTGTGTGTGTGTATGAGGCGGTATCAAAAAGTTCCCAGACTAGTTCTGTAGCGCGCCAACTGATGGCAGCACACGGTTGCGTGCGCAGTGAAAGCTAGCAGTGACCTTCATGAGGCAGTGTGTCGAGTAACATTACTGAGCTCTCTTAGCAAGTTGTGAAATTTGTGTTTTTGTGATCACGTGTATGCTATAGTCTGCGATTTTATCATGGACAGGAACAAAGAGCCAACACGTGAAATTTTGCGTTAAACTTGGGAAGTCTGCTACAGAGACAATCAGCATGCTTCGGCAATCTTACGGTGACGAGGCAATGAGTCGTACGCAATGTTTCGAGTGACACGGGCTTCAAAGGCGCAAGAATGTCCCTGAAAGACGATGAGCCATTTGGAAGACCTGCCACGTGTGTTGCCACCGGAAATGTGACATACATCGAGAATTTGTCGCCTACGGCCAGACTGTCAGTGGAGGGTTCTAATGCGAAGTTTTGAAGCGTTTGAAGGAGGACATTTGACAAAAGTGACCGGATCTGTGGAGCGCAAAGAATTGGATTGTTCACGACGACAGTTAACCCTGTCACCGAGCTCTCCTCACTTGTGAGTTTCTCGCCAAAAATAACAAGGTATCGCCTTCTCACCCACTCTATTCGCCAGATGTAGCACCTGCGGATTTCCATCTCTTCCCCTAGATGAAAATGCAGCGCAAAGGTCGCCGTTTTAACACCGTTGTCGAGACCCAGAGCGAATCGCAAAAGGTCTTCGACTCGGTTACGGGAGACGAATTCCCGGTCGGATTCCAAAGGAGGCAAGAACGCTGGAACCGGTGTAGTGCTGCGCAAGGTAGCTATTTCAAAGGAGATGATATTAAAACTAAGGTTAATAAGTTATTTTTCTTTTAACCTAACTAGACATGGAACATTTTGATACCACCTTGAATATATATATATATATATATATATATATATATATATATATATATATATATATATACAAATGTCCTCCCCACACACATGTATGTATGTATGCATGTATGTATGTATGTATGTATGTACGATATAAAATCAATAAATTAATAGAATCACAATGCTAATAGTAAGCTCATATTATTCTTTTTCATTAATGCATTCATTATATTCCTGTTCGTTTATTGTTCTTGTTTGCATAGAAAATGGTATTACAATTTATCTATGCTATTTTGATGGTTGGACCAGCTGTTTTCTCAACAATTCCCCCCTGTATTAACCTTTATTTAAATAGTATTATTACCTTTGTTACTACAGCTGTCACTCTTGCTGAACCAATCGATATTATAGTGTATCTATATGATATGATATGTATGTATATGAATATGGATGCATTCATATATGCACAACAAAAGAGTCAACAAACTGTTGTTTTGAATAAATGGACATGTGAAATTTATTTTAGTTTCACTGGAAACATATACTGTGAATAGATCAGAGAATATTCAGTATATATATATATATATATTGGGTCATCCCATAATTAATACGGTTTTTTAATACTCTTTTTATTTTTCAAAATTAAGATAAAATTCTTTTTTAATCTAAAATATACTCTCCTTCATTTTTTACAATGCTTTTCCATCTATCTGGTAGACGTGCAAGGTCCCGCCTCCAAAATTCACTTGTTCGTGACGAAAAATACTCCTCCAGTTCTGTTCTGACCTCTTCTACAGAATTCATATTTTTTCCCGTCTAAATGATTTTGAAGACTGCGGAATAAATGATAATCAGATGGGGCAATGTCTGGCGAATATAGTGGGTGGGTATCGTTTCCCATTCAAACTTATCCAGACTTTGGAATGTCATCCTCGCTGTGTGTGGCCGAGTATTATCCTGATGGAAGAACACCTTTCGTCTTGAAACCAAAGATGGTCGTTTTCCATTTAGGGCTGATTTAAGCCGCTCAAGCTGCTTGCTGTAGATCTTCTATGTTATCATTTGGTTTGGGTTTAAAAGTTCAAAGTGGACTAAACCTTTCATATCCCACCAAACAGATAACAACACTTTACGTGGGTGAAGACCCTCTTCAGCTTGGATTGCCGGTGTTTCTCCTTTTTCTACCCACTGTCTTCGGCACTTGACATTTTTATAGAGAACCCATTTCTCGTCGCCAGTCATTATTCGATCCGTAAAAGGTTCATTCGTGAGACGTAACAGCAAAGAAGATCACACATTCACTCTCTGCGCGCGATTAGACTAGGAAAGTTTGTGAGGAACCTATTGACTCAATTTGCTGACTTTTCCGAAGATACGCAGGTGTCGATGAATGGTTGAATGACCAAATCCAAGCATCTCTGTTAATTCCTTTATAGTTACAATGGTATTTTGTTCTTCCAGGGTTTGCAGAACGTCCTCGTCGAACTCTACAGATCTTCCAGGATGCGGCTCGTTTTTTAGGCTGTAGTTTCCGGCTCGGAATTTCTGGAACCACCGTTGACACTGGCTTATGCTTATTGTCTGATCCCCATATGCTGCATTAATATTCCTCGCACATTCCGTTGCGTTGTTGAACTTATAAAGTGTGCCGAATATGATTCTTTGTCACTTCCATTATAGCTTTGAAAAAAATATCTGTTAAGATCGAACTGCACTCTTCAAAACTTGCATAAAGAATAAGTACAAGGTAAAATTACTAGCTGCTTTTATAGAAAGTTGATGCGGGTAGTTTATCCCGTGCCCTTCCGACTTTTAGTTCATGCAATTGAAAAAAGCGCACTATTTATGAGATGACCCAATGTGCTAGAAATAGATCACATCTTGTGGCTAATAAGACCTAAATTGTTCTCAACATGAAATATAGCGTGATACCAAAACGTAAGCGGGCAAGACATTTAAAATCACCGAAAAAGGAACATTATTAAACAGGGACCGGTTTCAAAATTTAACAATCTTACCGACTGTCTATTTCTCTTCAGCCTGATTTGTAATGGAACCATAATCATCAGAACCCCATACAAAGTTGCCCACCGCCATAGGTGCGCGTGTATATGGTTCTGCTAATTACAGCTTAATGGTAAAATTCAAAAGTCTTCGCAGCTGGCTACGTGCCGTCAAAAACAACTGCTAATTGTAGTGTTTTATATATAAATAAGGTACAAAACCAAGTTTATTTTAGTTTAATAATTCTTTTATTACCAAATTTTTTGTGAAAAATCTCTCAGCAACTAACATTCTTTGACTGCTTGATTTTTTCAAAAGAATTAAAAAATTTTCCCTCCCTCTTGTACGACTTAAGGCAACACAAAGTTGGCTGTGACTAAGTACTGGATAGAATAAGGATGATAAATCAAATTAATACACTTCACATACTTCCCTTGTACACGCACACACATACGTATACTCACACAGAGTTGAAACACTGTTCGATTTTTCTTTTCAGAGTTGAATGTTTACCATCCCACTCCCATTGCATACACACACACACACACACACACACACACACACACACACACACACACACACACACACACACACACACACACACACACACATAAAGTAAAATCTCTATTTGCCAACGTAAAGTAGAAGTCCTGATTAGGACAATGTTACTACCTTTTTTAAACTTCAGGAAAACCTAATTTACAGCTTGCTACCGACGCCCAAATGCGTCTTTATACCCCGAACAAAGCCTTAACAGTACCTGCAGACCATGGTTTCTAGGTTATTTCTCTTTATTGGCACATGGTAACCGTTGGTTAAAGATGGCAGCACTATGCCTTGCTCGAGGCATATACTGTTAAAGTGACACAGTCATTGATCTCGTAAAGAGGAAAACAGTTTTAAATCTCTGAGCGAGAAATCAGTATTAGCAGTACTACAAAGTAGAATCTATTTGCCAACGTAAAGTGGCAGTCCTGATTAGGACGATGTTACTACCTTCTTTGGCCCCTGGAAAACATCTTTTTCAGCTGGTTACCGACACAACTGCGTCTTTATTCCTCGAACAATGGAGGTATAATGTCCCCACTCAACCTTAAATGGTACCTGCGGACCATGGTTTCTGGGTTATTTCTCTTCATCGGCACAGGATAACCGTTGGCTAGAGATGGGGCAAAAAAGGTAGCAACATCATCCTAATCAGGACTGCCACTTTACGTTGGTAAATAGATTTTACTTTGTAGTACTGTTACTACTTCTCGCTCAGAAAATTAAAACTAATTGTTTTCCTCTTTACGAGATCAGTAACTGTGTCTCTTTAAAAGTATATACCTCGGGCAAGGCCTAATGCTGCCATCTCTAGCAGCTCTCCACTCACTAGTCGTGCAGATTTTCTTAAACTCTGGCAATACATTTCTAGTAATCTATCTTTCTTTATGGGGTTCATCAAAATCCACGATCTTCCGAGACATTCCTTGTGGACGTTGTGAAGAGTTCCATTTGCTTCAAACTTATATTTAATTCGAGTAATGGTAAGTCGTGTAGATGGCTCTGTTTGTAACTCTCCCATAAACTGTCTCGGTGCTTTGATTTTCAAACCTCCAGAAGCACTTTAGGGTAAATTTCTTTTATTCTAAACTTAATCTGGCTCCCTTCATTATTTGTAATTGGTTTAATCTGAAAAAGAAATAAAAGTTGAATTATCAGCTGCTAACGTGAATACAGTTTTTGATTACAACCTATATATATAGACCCCCACCCTCAGCCTAACCCTCTACCCCCACCCTAAGCCTAACCCACACCCCACCCTTGCTTTCCCCACTCTCACCTCCCAACACCATCACACCACACCACACACCACTACACCATACACCACCATACAACAACACGTCACATCACAACACACCACCATGCACACACCAGCACTGACCACTTCCCAGCCCCACATTTTCACACCTACACAACACACACGCACACGTCAAGATCACCAGCTCTCTTCCACACGCACATATAAACTCTCTTATACACACACATGCGCACCTTCATTTTGGGATCACCACTACTTTATTATCTCCCCTTCTCCCTAGCTCTCCAGTGTGATCCTTCTGTCCGGCATTCACCATGATAGATCGCTAGCCATTACACATTCTTTATTTTCTCTCCTTGTTTCTTTCTGTGTTCCTGTCTGTGGAAGAGCGTAGGCTCGAAAGGTTAAAGACTTTTTCACTTCCCGAGCGTTATACTAATACATTTGTTTGTTATACTAACACATTTGTTGTCTACACCACCTGTCTTCGTCTTTTGTTTTTTAGTGAATTCTCACCACATATATATATATATATATATATATATATATATATATATATATATATATATATACACACACATACAGACACACACACACACACACACACACACACACACACACACACACACACACACACACACACACACACACACAAACATATGGAATAACAATGTAACATTGATTACAAGAGCCATAAAATAGAGTTTCTATATTTTGATGTTTTTGATACAGTATGTTCCACTCTAATGACTTAAAATAGAGAAGCAACTAGATATAACAACGTTGACACCTATTTGGAATTAGTTAGGCAACAGCTTTCCAGAACAGCCGACACATACTATACACACACGCACACATATTTCTGACCAACCATCCATCCATCCATCCATCCATCCCTTCACCTGTTTCTCTGCCTCCTTTCTGTCTGTCTAAATGTGTGTGTGTGTGTGTATGTGTGTATATATATATATATATATATATATATATATATATATATATATATATATATATATATATATATATATATATATATATATATGTATATGTATGTATATGTATATATATATATATATATATATATATATATATATATATATATATATATATATTAATGGGGAAGGCCGGTTTATGGGATTACTCTGGGTTTCCCGTCCATAAAGGGTTAAGCTTTGTGGCGTATCGTCAGACCCCGAGACCTCTTCAAAAAATGGAGGAAGAAAAAGCCTCGTTACAAAGGTAAATATTAGGGGACTTGGACTACGGTACTTACAGGCCCTACCGAAAACCAAATGAGAGGCTAACGTACACCAACCCAGCCTCCTGTCACCCACCCATCGTGTTCAAGAACCTGATGAAGGGTGTTTGTAAGAGGATTACGAGCCTTTCCTCCAACCAAGCGGCCCCGTACTATAACGCGACCCTAGCTGCTAGCGGGTTCAGGGACCGCGTCTTCTACATGCCGAAACCTAACAGCCACAGAAGGAATCGCCGCAGAAATACAATTTGGTTTGCCTCCTTCTCCCTTAACACAATAATGTCCGTGGGTAGACTTTTCCTTAAATTAATAGACAAGCATTTCGCTAGTCCCCATAGGCACGGGCCCGTTTTCATCAGGAACAACGTTAGAGTCTCGTTTAGCTGTGCCTCCAATATTAAGAGCATCCTGGTTAGCGCCCCTAACCTACAGGAAGAGGCAGGTTGTTCATGTAGGAACCGCAACAGTTTTCCCGGTAGGAGGCCGCTTTGAAACCAAAGGGGTCATCTATCAAGTCGAAATACTAGCGAACCCTGCCAATACCACCGGCAGAAGCTATAGCAGCTGTAGACACGAGAACGGAACCAACAACACCACCACTATCGCCATAGTGGACAGCATAACCATTTATTTATTCCAGACTCGAAGATTTGTGACAAGTTGAACGACAGCAAAGCAACGTACTTGTGTGAAATTGTGTTTCACACTGGGAAATGCTTTTATGGTAATCTTGTCTAATACTGAAACAGGATCGGTCTGCATTCTGGGTAAGAAGGACTGAGATTCGATGTTAAGGAATGACCAAAAGAATGGTCACTAGAGGGGATTAGTGGGGAGTGTCTAGGTGGAAATGACATGAGACCATCGAGCACCGATCCGTGGATCCGATACAGTTCTAGTAGCTACGTTTTGATTGATTAACGTTTTAGGGGGGGAACACTTTTTTTGTTTGTTTGCTTTAGAAGGTGATGTAGTGTCTTGTTTTGGTGAAATTTTTCTTGAGCTATATTTCTGGTGTATGTAAAAATGAGGTCATTTTCTAGCAAGTGATAGTTTCTCTTCCCGCTCTCTCTCTCTCTCTCTCTCTCTCTCTCTTCTCTCTCTCTCTCTCTCTCTCTCTCTCTCTCTCTCTCTCTTCTCTCTCTCTCTCTCTCTCTCTCTCTCTCTCTCTCTCTCTCTCTCTCTCTTTGCTTCTTCGCTTTCTTTTCCTCTTTCTCGATTTTAGAATACTGATGACATGACATACTCACCGCACAACTTAGTAATTAAAATTGGAACAAGTAACATGTTTTGCTAATTTCTTCTTCTTCTTCTTCTTCTTCTTCTTCTTCTTCTTCTTCTTCTTCTTCTTCTTCTTCTTCTTCTTCTTCTCATTATTATTATTATTATTATTATTATTATTATTATTATTATTATTATTATTATTATTATTATTATTATTGTCGTATTTTTTGCTTGGTTAAGGAAGCAGAAACAATTATGAATTTTATTATCTATGTTTTTGTTCGGAAAATTAAAAAATGTTCTTTAGCATTATGAGATTATAAGAAAGGGAAATAGGCAAGCTATATATCAAACCAAAGAACCATGCAAAGTATATATATATATATATATATATATATACGCAATATCATGTCTTCGTAATTAGATATGTTTACCTTAACTGCTTGACTCCAGCAGTATTTTTTAAAATTATTATTTAGCTTGGTTTAGTTACCACGTCTAAAACTGTTCTGAACCCAACACCTTCAAGTATCTTCTTTTACTTGTTTCAATCTTTAGACTGCGGCCATTCTGGGGTACCGCCATAATTTCGGGCCTTGTGCCTAGAGTAGAAAAGAATATTTTGCCTTTTATTTGAACATTCTGCTATATTTTGAGAGAGAAAAAAAAAAGAGGGCTGTTTTTGAAATTACTTTTGCGTGATAAAGATGAAAACAGTTTCAAGCATGCGATGATGTTTCAACTGAATGAATATAATTTAACATTAAAGTATATTGTTACATAACATAATACTAATAGACTAGGATTACTAATAATAGTTCAAATCATATAGAACATGTTGACAAAAATATATGGAAATATTCCCATAAATGAAATAATGCCAGAAACTTATACACTAGCATTTTAGCATTTAACGAACATCTTAATTAATTCAGAACTTGCATATCTTGATCTTCAAAGCGGAGGACTTGTAAATCACTTCATAGAAATCAAGGTTTTTCGCCAACTTCCTTTTAATTAATTATGTCACAAGATTAGAAAGCCTTGATGTCTCATGGTAGATCTCAGATAAATCTTAAATACTTTCTGCTTTGAAAAACTTTCAAAAGTATGCATACAGAAATTGCTAGAACTAAGTTGAGGCTAAGTGAAAGTGTTGGAAAGGATTCTACAAAAGCTTTTACCTGATTAATCTTTACTGCCCTCTGGTGCCTTCCAGCTTTGGTATTTCTATTAAAAGATCACTTTTAGATAGTTCATCGTGGAAAGCGACTAGTTTTGGGAACTGGTGCTTTTGGCTCTTCTTCAGTGGCGAATATAAGATTCATCATTTACACAACCTCAAACATGGTTGCTAATTCCTTGACAGGCCTCGATCAGAATGAACGCGATTGATGCATTCTTATTTTCTTGTTGAGGAATATATTCAACCTCATTTGCCAGTTCCCACCCTTACTATCTAGCTTCCATTTGAATTTAACTTTTCTCTCTACTACAATTCCATATTTGCCTGCTTTTAGAGGCGTTTGTACAATTGTACACTCAACCAGGTAACTGCACTCCTTGCGCAGGTAAAAATTAAAAAAAGCTTTAGTACCTCTAGTTATGTCACCATTTTGTCAAGACTGAAGTTCTTAATCTGCAGGTATTATAGTGTAAAAATTAACTGCCTGAAATACACCACATCAGAAATAAAGACAGCAGAGGAAAACAAAATCACAGATAAGAGAAAAGGGTTTGTATTGCTCTTCTTGTGTTCAGATTTTCACAAAGAGCTTCAATGAGCGCGATTGAAAAGTCATCGTTAGAGTTTTTTTTTATTAGTCTAATTGTCTATTAAATCTTTATTACGAACAATAAATTGCTAATTAAGTCAGACTTTATCAAACTTGTAAGAGTGCTAATGTAGTCCATATGGACATGCCCATGCATGTATATATCTCTGTATGTATTCAGATTTACACACATATAAGAATTATACTCATCCACCAAATCATTTAAAACTTATTCATTTACTAAAGTGCAGCATACCTAAGCCCTAAAATAAAGGACATGGAAACAAAGATTTTTTATAGACTTCAATTTATGTATTTCAACCAAACGTCCTTTCTTTTGGCTGCAGTTGCAAATAGCCAACTATGTTAGACAATACTGTCAAACCTTACAATACAAAAAACAGTCCTTTGCCAGTTTGTAGTAAAAGCAGCTATTGTACAATCTTCGAACAATGTAACTGCAATAAACAAAGATGAAAGACAGGATTCAGCATTTATCTGAGCTAGAATCACATGGGCTTTTATACATAAAATAATATGTGGCTGGTAGATATCGTGTCCACTTATGCTTGTGCTGATTAGATGCTAGGAGCTCTATATAATTGCTGATACTGGAGGCTGTCAGTTCGCTGTTGTGTGCTGGCTGTTATCTCTAGCGTTCAGGGGTAAATAAGTTGTACATAGAAGAAAATGACGAAATATTATGAGGTTTTTACGAACAAACTTTTATTCAGTTGAGAGATTTGGAGTGTTATTGTACTTGGTGTAATTGAAATAGTATTACAACAAATGTTGAGAAAGTTTGGATGTTTTTGTAATAGTATTTGAAAAGTTACTGCAAGTTTTGTGTTGCAGTGGGTGATAGCTCGTTATGTGGTGATATTAACTCTCTTCAGTCTAACTCGTCATTCGTGTTCTCTCTGCTACATCCCAAACCTCACTATTTCTTTATTTGGCCACACAGGGCCTAACATAGAGGGGACAAACAAGAACAGACAAAGTGAGAGAAGAAATGAAAACGAATGAAAAAGATGGAATTGAAAAATGAAAACTGAAATGAACACCACTCGACCCCACGACCGGGCAGTTTCATTGAATCTTTTTTTTTACAACACATTAAATTGCAATTTTTCCTTCTAAAACATCATCTACACAGTCAAAATACTATGATAACAAAGGCTCTAGGGGTGGTGTCTTGCTGATACTGTTTGGGAATTGCATTATGGGTACACATGGTTGTGGAATACTCAGCTACTTTCACGCTAATTCAATGAGACGGTATCTCAGTTAACCAAACAACTGAACACTTGTCGTCGAAGGTGGTGGAGATCCATATTCTTGGACACACATGTTTTCTTCTCTTTTCAAGAGAGCATGCCATAATTTGAGGGAAATGTGATTGCTTCTTTATGCAGATCAGTCGACCATTTTGATTCGATTGCGGTAGTAGGAAAGAAAACAGAGGGATAACATGATGGTTGTTAATATACAGATGATTGTTGTTATGTGGACGTAACTGAGGGCTTAACTATCAGTTTCTTTTGACATGGGGTGGAATCCTGCCATAATTATAAGAATTCTTTCCTACAATGTACTGCACTGCAAGGGATATGGTTTTTGCAATCTGGTACGCAAAATATTAGAAACCACTCTATTACCAGGCTTGAAATTTTAGCGTGATAAAGATGACTGTTTGTTGTTTAGTCATTGGCCAATCCTGATACATCAATTAGATTTATGATTAAAGTACATTCCTGCCTTAAGCATACTGGAATAGTGTATGCTCGACATTGCCTTATGAGTCTATGTGTCTTTTTATAAGATGGCAGATGTAACTTACTCTTTTACTGAAGCTGTGCCTTGAAAGATTTTCATCAATAATATTGATCCTCAGGAATTATTTTTTTAAAGTCTGTGAGCAGTTTGTCAGACCATAATGTTACAGGATATAACACAGATATCATTTTTGCCAATATCATAGGGATACCCTTCGGTCGTGAATGACCATGGGATTGGACTTACAGTTACCCTCCGAGGCAAAAGTCTGGGCAAGGTTGTTTATGGAAGACCAGCAGTCGCCCATACATACCAGCCTCCCATCTCCACACTACTGATGTTATTCATGGGAAAGGCAAAGGCCAATACAGCTTAGCACCAGTGACGTCACAACTCATTTCTACAGCTGAGCGAACTGAAGCAACGTGAAATAAAGTGACTTGCTCAAGATTACAACACACAGTCCCGTCCAGGAATCAAACTACCTCAAAATTGTGAGCCTGACGGTCTAAACACTGAGCCATATGCCTTACACACATTTTTTTCTCTGCTTGTTTCTCTCCTTGTTTCTTTCTGTGTTCCTTTCTGTGGAAGAGCGTTGGCTCGAAACGTTAAAGACTTTTTCAATTCCCGAGCGTTATACTAATACATCTGTTTGTTTTCTACACTACCTGTCTTCGTCTTTTGTTTTTTTTGTGAATTCTCCCTATATATATATATATATATATATATATATATATATATATATATATATATATATATATATATATATATATATATATGAATGTATATGTAAATATATGTGCGTATAGATGTGTTTGAGTGTATGTGTATGTGGTGTGTGTATGTCTCCTGCTCTTGACATTGTGCAATAGTTGTAAATGAGTGTAACCGACATACAAGTAGTTGTTTCTCATTTGCAGCTTTCAGTAGAAACATATTTGGCCATAGAGAACAAATACCTTGCCTGGAAACAGGTGAGGATTGGCGTCAGGAATAGCATTCAACTCTCTCAATAGAATCCATCTGTTTTGCGAAGACATAGAAAGTGGACGTTAAAAAGATGATAATGGAGGCACATAGTCTCGAGGTTAGGAGCAGCAGACTCACGGTCGAGGGTTTAAATCTCAAACTGGGTGATGTGTGTATTTATGAGTGAAACATGTAAGCTCCATGTGGCTCCGGCAGAAGGTAACGGCGAACTTCTGTTGGCTCTTTCACCACAACTTTCTCTCACTCATTCCCCTTGCATCTAGCAGCTTACTTGTGACAGACCGATATCCCATCCAGGTGGGGAATCTATATGCCAATGAAATCGGGAAACCGGCCCTTATGAACCAGATATGGCTCGAAAAGGAACAAACAGCAACAAAAAGAGGATAATGATGATTTATATCAACTTAAATAGTTCTGATAGTCATATAATACAGTGTTAACATCTTTAGTTTCACATTCAAGGTTTTTTCAAGCTGTTACTCAATAACAGATTGATTTGACCCGCTATGTACAATAGTGTGTCCATAAGTTTTTTTTTTAAATGTGTTTATCATTTTAAACAAATCATAAGAAATCATTATTCAATATTTAATATTGATTTAGAGAATCAATATATTTTGTTATGCATTCTTGTTCTAATTCACGTGACTTGGTAATGTGATATCTAGGCTTAAGGTGGTGAGTTGGCAAAATAGTAACCTTACCGGGAAAAATGCTTAGCAACATCTCTTAACGTTTTGAGCGCAAATACTCCGGAGTCACCCTTATTTTTCATCCTTTCGAGGTTGATGAAATAAATACCAGTTGAGCACTCGTGTCAATGTAATCGATTTACCCTTTTCCCCAAATCGCTAGCCTTGTGCCAAAATTTGAAACCAGTATGATATCTGGGCTTTTAATCTTGATGTTATTATTCACTAATAATATATGTAACATTTTTACTATCTGAGTATCTACTTGATCACTGGGAATTTGGGTCTGAAGATGAATGTAAAATACACATCCCAGAATGGCGACAAAGTAGAAATCAAAGAAAAACGTTCCTCTTACACCTTTATAAAACGAAAGCAGTTAAAGAAAATCTATAAAGAAACCACTTAAGGTAGTGTGATTAACATTAACACTACACTAAGTTACGATCTGTTACCTGAACCAACATTTATTGTTCCGTCGCTAACACTAATGCCATTATACATTAGCATACGTATGAATGACAATATTAGAGGTGCTTTATCTTAGCTATATCAAATGTATTTGATATAATGATTTTCCATACATTATCATATAACTAACTAAATTTCATATCTATGTACCAAATATGATCAATTCAAAACAGAGTATTTTATCGCTTCTTTTGCAACTCAGTTTTACAAATATTTCTTTACGCAATACAAAAGGAAATACAGTCATTCGACTCTGAATAAGTCTGTTGCATTTCCTCCCATTCTTCATCAAAATACACTCCTCCATTGCCCTCTCTCTTTTCTTTCTCTCTCTCTCTCCGTATATATATATAAGGATTTACTTTTCGTAATGAGATAAAAAAAAAACGAAGGCTGTGTATAATATAGAACATTTATAAATAGGTCTTACAGCTGTTTCCAGCTGTAATTTGATACCACTATCGCTCATAACCTATATATATATATATATATATATATATATATATATATATATATATATATATATATATATATATATATTTATATTTATACATATATAGACAGTATGATCCTCCCCAGACACAATATATATATATATATCTTTTATCTTTTACTTGTTTCAGTCATTTAACTGGACCGTTTATCGATGCCAGATCAGAAAATTGGAAACATTTCATATCAGATTGCTCAAAAGTATCCTCGATTTTACATGGAAGAACAAGGTGCCACACACTGAAATCTTCCTGAGGACTGGGATCTGCAGTGTTGCGGCTTGCATCCTTCATCCTCTTCTTTGCTAGGTTGACCATATGATTTGGATGCCGGGTAACTGGCTCCCAAAGATGGTCCTCTTAGTGAGATCGAGACTGGAAGTAGACCCTATGGATGTCCCAAACTTCGTTTTCATGACCATTTCAAACGGTCTTTCATTTTATGTGGTATCCCACTCAGTTGGGTTGTAGCCCCAGATTGTTAAATGGAAAGCATAGAAGTCCATGTGTGATGCTGGAGTAGATTTGCTTAAAACTGATGGAGGAGACTGCTTGAAGAGAGGAGGAGACGTTATCAACACTCTTTGGCTGTTGTTTGGGGTCACAGTCAGTGCCCCCAGTGCCACAGGATCTGTCTGGAATTGGTATTGTCAGCCACCTCCGCTCCCATGAGAAACAATGTGTTGGAGGCGGAGAAGGACGAATATCTTGGATCGACACTGTCATCACATATGACGGGCTGTCATAAGCAAGTAAGCATGTATATGTATGTGTGTAGGTGTGTCTGTCTATCTATCTATCTATCTATCTATCTATCTATCGGAAATGAGAATAAATATTACTATGTGAATTGAATAGTTTTGTGTGTATGTAGTTGTGTACACATATAAAGATGCAGTCACTCACGCGTGCGTGCACACACACACATACACACACACGCATACACATACACATGCACATACACACACGCAGTCAGATGGTGACACATCAGGACATGATAAAAGTAGTTGTGTCACATCTAAAAATGAACCAGCAAAACCACATAATTTATATTTTTTAAAAAAGATATCTTCTTTTATCTCTCTTTATCACGGTTGGAATATCTGATAAAAATATTAGATTCGTCATATTTTGTCCTCCCACTCCTCCCAAACAACAAACACCCACTTCTAGAGGAATGTAAAAATGACTAGTAATATATATTTACACACACACACACACATGTAAATATATATGTAAATATATATATGCGCAGGCGTGGCTGTGTGGTAAGAAGTTTGCTTCCCAACCATATGGTTCCGAGTTCAGTTCCTCTGCGTGGCACTTTGAGAAAGTATCTTCAGTGATAGCCTCAGGCCAACCCAAACCTTGTGAGTGGATTTCGTAGACGGAAACTGAAAGAAGCCTGAAGTATATATGATATATATATATATATATATATATATATATATATATATATATATATATATATCTCGACTCCGTCGGTCACGATTGACCATGAGTGCACCTAAGAGGTTTCACTCCTTGGTATAAGTCTGGGCAGAAAGTTGCCTAGATTTGTTTTTATAGAAGACCAGCAGTCACCCATGCATATATCAGCCTCCCCTCTCCACGCTACCGATGTTATCCAAGGGAAAGGCAAAGGCTGATACAGCTTGGCACCAGTGACGTCACAACTCATTTCTACAGCTGAGTGAACTGGAGCAATGTGAAATAAAGGGTCTTGCTCAAGAACACAACACGCTGCCTGGTCTAGGAATCAAACTCACAACCTCATGATCGTAAGCTCGAAACTCAAACAACCACTGAGCCACGTGCCTTCACACACACACACACACACACACACATATATAAATGTGTATATAAATGTATATGTATATGCAAATATGTATGTATGTATGTGTATATGTGAATATATATGTGTGTGTGTGTGTGTGTGTGTGTGTGTGTGTGTGTACCTGAAACTGATGAGTCATTTTCCATAACTAGAGTGAATCATCGACTTTGAATTAGTAAATAAAAAGTATTACAGTCAATGTGTACTTTTAATTCTATCTCGTTATGTGTGTATGTGTGTGTGTGTGTGTGTGTGTGTTGATGTATAAATGCATGACATATTTCTATATGTCTATAGATGTGTCCTTAATTAATAAGGAATTTTGTAATTAATAAGGAATTCCTCTAAAGACAGCCCTGTATTAATACTGTGTGACACATTCTTGGAGAAATTCATCCAGTTGATGTTTGAAATATTTAACGAGAATCATTGCTACATTTCATTTTTGTATTTGGTTTGTTAGATTCTTGATATGAATTCATGTGTTGGAAAATATTTTGTAACTTGGGAGGGTCACAATGCCAAAAATAAATACATGTACTGGTTCTATTTCACTTCTTTCTTGTTATTAGTCAATTGGACTATCATTTAACCAATAAATCGATTCTTTGATTAATCATTTGCTCAGTCAATTACCTTTCATTCACGATCTCAACAATGAAATGCCGTGGTAAAAGGACTTTGTCAAACCTAGCTGATTGATTGACTAACTGAATGGTTAATGAAAGAAGTGATTAGCTAATTTATTAAATCAGTGGTTCCCAAAACGGGAAGTACTGCCCCCTCCCCCAGAGGTGGGCCAGGTGGAAAGATCCAGGACACAGTTTGAAGAAAAGCGTGGAGATAATAGAGTGGCCAAAAGGGGGGCGATGGATGTAAAAGCAATAAAATAATGAGGTTAATTAGGTTAAGTTTTATTTGTGAAATACAATTGTCCTGAATTTGCTGCCAAAAGTGGTGGTGGTGGGTACTAGGAATGTGGTCTGAGTGCCAAGGGGGTGGCAGCCTCGAAACACTTGGGAACAAGTTGACAAATGAAAATAAAGAAGTAAAATATAACCAGTGCATGTGTTTATTACTTGTATAAAGGCTCTTCCAAGATACAACAATTCATTCTGATAGAAACACATATATCTACTACATATGTGGAAAATCGATGTTTGTTTGTGGCGTTGTTAGCTAACTCCTCCTACATCGTTTTACTGATTTTAATGAAACTTGACACATGAGTAGAACTCATGTTTGGAAACCTTGCAACACCCAAGAGAAATAACCCATAGCACCTGCACAATATTTTTTTAAACACGAAAGGGGAAATAACCCATTTCATTGTTTATATTCGATTACTTTGAATATTGATTTTTTGTGTGTTCAATTTCTAATTTTTGCAGACAATATCACTTTTTTTCTTTATTTGACGTGTGAGTAGAACTCATGTCTGGAAACCTCGTGACATACTTAGATTGTTGAAAAATATCGATAATAGGGCCCCTCCAATGGATCCTTCTATCTACTACATATTACAAATATCTTATTTAAACAACCCAAGGAAAATAACCCATACCACCTGCAGGTTTTAGCGAAGCGATCAATATTTGATTCTCACGATCAGTCGACCTAATTCTGCATTTCACTACTCACAGTTTTGAACTGCTAAACATTATTATTGCACTTCCTTAATTTGAATCTTAAACATTAAAGACTTCTTTCATACATTTCTATACATACTTTTTTGAATGACCATTACTCTGATAATTTTGCATTTTAACAGTTACACTTTTTCCATGACAGTTGATAAATTTTTTATTCCACAACATATTTGTAGTAGCTTCATGCAGGCATAGCACGGATTCGATCCTCGATTGCCAAATTTCACTTGAAAACTTCAACAGCGCTTTTCTCATGGTAAAACAATAGAGGCTGGAATGAAGATAACAGACCTCCTACAAAATCATTTGTTCTCAACAATATGTCTATCCTTCTGGCTGCTTTTTGATAGTTATAAAAACAAGAACTCTGTAAGCTAAAGGCAGTTACTGAGAGCGACCATCAGTGAGTGTGGACATTATTATTGTACTTTCTTCAAACACTTCATTCATATATTTATATACATACAATCTCTCCCTCCTCCAGCTGACAGTTTTTTGTACTTCTTCGTGACGGAAAATACACCCTTTGTAGCAGTTATAACGAAATTGATTTTTTATATCAGAGTAATAATTGCATTTCAATACAACATCTTTACCCTCGGGAATTACCGGACACACCAGCTAGTATATATCATATATGCGTACACACAGAAACACATGAACAAGTACACCTACAAACAAATACACTTTTCAAACATCCCCATTCATTTACACATACATACATACTAATCCAAACTCTAAATGCTTGTTTTCAGCACTGATCCTGGTTTATCTAGAAAAAGAGATTTGTTGGTTGTACCTTGTAATGTCATAGGCCTGCTCAATAAAAAATTATCTCTGGGTACACAACAAAAATTCTATTCTAATGATTGGACTCATTCCCTAGAGCTTGGGTTATTGGTGTTACTGTGAAGTTGAAATATATTCTAATTTCTGTGCCATAGATTGTAACCCTTACTGAATTAGATTTCTGCCACAGATTATCTTTCTACTACCAACTCTCTTCCTGTTTCTTGCTGAACTGTCAGACAATAAAATTTTTAAAAAATTGTTTCCAGAGAACTCATTAAATAATTATGTAACTAGCTTGTTAAGTATCACGGTTGAAATTTGAAGTATAATTACTTCTGTGTAGATATGGAATTCTTTTTGTTACCCCATATATATATATATATATATATATATATATATATATATATATATATGTATGTATGTATGGATGTATGTATGTGTATATATAAATATATTGGCCCTCACAGAGGCAATGACCAAGACCTTTGACATTATGTTTTGCTTGAGAAGAAGACCCATAAAGCTGTGCAAAATTGCAGTTGTGGCAGATACTGGTGTCATGCAAATTGACTGAATTACAAAGGAACAGGAAGTATGTATTCAAATTCATTAATTTACAGCTGTTTCTTCTATAAGAAGCAGTGCATTCAGAGCTGAGTGCTTGTGCAACATCTTGCACATACACTTCATTTTAATGGCTCTGGAGAAGCCATAGGATATTGCACAAACACCTAGCTCTGAATGCACAACTTCTTATAGCAGAAACAACTGTAACCTAATAGAGGTGATTGCATCATTCCTGTTCTTTTGTCATTCATTAATTAATATTACACTCTGTACTTGCCTAATGCTATATTCTAAAGCATGTGTATATGTATATTGAGTTCTAAAGTTTTAACAACTGGTTTTTCAGTCTTCTAAGGGTTAATACCCAGCATTTTTGGTTGTTTTCACATGGATATATACCCTTAGAAGATGGAAAATTTGTATTCTGGCAATTTTTCTGTCTTCCAAGAGTAAACACTCAATCTTTCTTGACTGTTTTCACAGCTATACTGCATTCAAAATTTATATTCATGTCTATAAAATACCAACACACTCAAAGCTTATAAAGCTTGTTTATAAAATCTTCCCAAATTCCAAAAAGCTATTACTTAGCATTAAAATTGATGGTAATTGTTGTCAGGAACTGCTTAGCTTAATGGTACAGAACACTTAGCTAGTATCTGAGAGGCACAGGGTTCAGAGCTGCCAGCTGGCAACTTTTTTTCCATCTTCTAAGGGTAAATACCAAATCTTTTTCAGCTCTTTTCACAGTTATACTGCATTCAAAATTTACTGCCTTGTTTATAAAATGTTCCTGTGTTTGTATGTATATATCTATATGCACTCACACACACACGTGTGTGTAGCATAATACTTGAAACAGAATATATTTTCATTACTCTTTGAAAACTATTTTTCAAAATAATTAAGTTTTATTAATCAAAAATACTCTGATACAAGGAATTTTATGTAATTTTTCAAGTAAAAATTTTTTACATTCCAAAGAAAAAACTTGGCTATTATCCCAAATCTTATAAATGATTTATGAAATTTTTCTGCCTTCTAGAAATTATTTGCATTTTTGTTTATTCAGCTGCAATCTCAAATTATTAACTGGTTTGATAACTTTAGGCATCACTTGTAAAAATCCTTAAGAAGTGATTTTGATTAAAATCTTTTCTCCATCATCCTTAGAAGCAATTGGAAACTGATACTTATCTGGCTGTTGGATTTAACTATGATCTAGATAAAAACCATAGACCTGACTTTTTCAAATCCTCCACATATTTTATTCTACTTTAGGTCTCACATATGATCTAGTTTAGAAATCTAAAAGATCACCCTAAGATCATTTATGATAACCTAATTTTAAAAACTTCACTGCATCACATTTCGAAACAAGTTCAATTTAATTATATTCAGCTAAGGACTTAAATCAAATTCTAATTTAGAAATTTTATAGTTCACCATTAAAAAGTCATTCACAAGTGAACTTTTATTCAGCTAGAACATAACGATGTTAGAGTGTTTAAATTACTTTTTAAATTCCTCACTCATAAACTTTTAGAAATTGTCTACAATAAATCTTTATTCAACTTGAGATGTAAATCATAATCTAGACTGAATACTTTAAATATCACACTAGCATATCCTTAACAATTAACTATTATTCAACTGGAGATCTGATACATAATTTAGCCTGAATGACTTTTATTTTAAATTGGGGGTCCAAACCATTGATAACCTAAAGAGTTGTTTATTCAGCTGAAGATCTTATTCATAATCTTATTTAAAAATTCTATTCATCATATTTACAAATCATTTACAATTTACTTTTATTCAGTTGGAGACCAAAGTCATAATCTGGGTCTCCACTGGCAAAACTTTTGATGAATGCAGCATAGTACTGGGGATTAAGTCTTGTGGCCTTCACCTCTGGCAGCTGCAACATATTCTCATTCCATTGGCATAGAAATGGGTATTCTTTGGTGATGAACTGGTCTATAGTTTGGTCTGTCATTACTTTTGCTTTAATTTTCTCAAACCATGGCCAAAGATTGAAGTCAACCATACTGACTTGTTTCCCTGAGAAGAAACCAACAAATATATGAATTAGTTATAATAATAATAATGATGTTTCAAATTTTGGTGCCAGGCCAGAAGTTTTAGGGAAAGAATGAAGTTGATTAAATCAACATCAGTGCTCAACTGGTATTTATTTTATCAACACTAAAAAGATGAAAGCAAAGCAATTCTCAGCAGAATTTGAACTCAAAATATAAAAAGGTGGATGAGATGCTGACAAGCATTTTCTAAACATGCCAACAATTCTGTCAGCTCACTAACCTAATAATAATAATAATAATAATAATAATAATAATAATAATAATAATAATAATAATAAGACAGAAAGATAGGCGCAAATAGGCCAGACATCATACTGAAAGACTTCAGACAAAAATCATGCCTCCTCATTGATATGACTGTCCCAATCGATATAAACGTATCTGTCAAGACCTACCAAAAACTGAGCAAATATAAAGATCTTGAAATAGAAATTAGCAAAATGTGGAATCTGAAGACGAAAACAATACCTATTGTCATAGGTGCCCTGGGAATGACAGCGAAACAGGCTGATTACTACCTAGATCAGATTCCAGGAAACCCCAAAATGGCTGAAGTTCAAAAGATAGTGCTCATGGGAACTGCCCATATCCTACGTAAAATACTGTCTATGTGATCTCAAATTTTAAAGCAAACACATAATTTTCTTATGGTTTCTTAAATATTCACTTGAACAAAACTGTACAAATCCAAATATATGGTACCCTAGGCATAACACCTACAAGAACTTCTAACTTGTTGTCTCTTGAGGTCTCTGGGTGAGACTTGGATCCAACTTGTACAAATGCAAAACAAAAGTCAAACATAAAATAATAATAATAATAATGATAATAATAATAATGATAATAATAATGATAATAACGATGATGATGATGATGATAATAATAATAATAATAATAATAATAATAATAATAATAATAATAATAATAATAATAACAGAAAACGAGAAAGCAACCATACTCTGGGATATGCCAATACACACAGATAGAGAAATTAAGGCTAATAGACCAGATATAGTTGTCAAAGATCATGAAGAAAAAAAATGCTTTCTAATTGATGTATCAATACCAGCAGATGACAACGTTTCTCGAAAAGAAATGGAAAAACTTTCAAAATACAAAGACCTGGAAATAGAGATAACTCGAATGTGGAGTCTAAAAACAGAAACAATTCCTATCATAGTAGGTGCCTTAGGTATAATAAAGAAATATTCAGACAAATACATAACAAAAACACCAGGACTTACAAATATATATACCATACAGAAAATTGCACTACTGGGTACTGCACACATTCTACGCAAAACACTTTCAATACAGTAAACATAAGAGCACCACAGCAAACCACAGCACATACCCAAGGCGCACAGAGCTGCGCTCGGTAGTGAAGTGAAAGCACGTTATAAAAATAAAACTACTGAACAATAATAATACTAATAATAATAATAATGATAAAACTGAAGAAATGTGCATCTCTGATCATGAGAAGTAGTTGGGAAGCATCATATCCATGTGTTCAGAGGGATTCTTTGGGGTTTGAATAAGTCATCCTTAGAAATATGGGTGCTTTGCTTATCATCCTTAAGCAAACCTTATTCAGAGAACTTTTGAGTGGGACGGGCAACATGGCTTAAAAAAAAAATTCTAACTGGGCCTCACCTACAAAGTCATGCTTCATTTATCTTGATATGAGATCACCATTCTAAGCACACATGGTTGTGATGCATGTGCCTGGTGTACCCTTATCAGACGGGTACTCATGATGAGTGTATTGGACTTCATATATTTGTACCCCAGTGTCACTTTCAAGGTGTGTGCTGCTCTTTCACTCAATAATAGTAATAATAATGATTTCATTTATTTTCCACCAGGGGCGAAGGATGAAGGAAACAATACAAAGGCAGACATAAAGTGTGGAAGTTTACATATAATAATGAAATGATAAAAGAAAAAAGAAAACAACAAAAAAGAAAAGAAAAGTAAGTATACACAGTATACAATGAGAAGGAAGGGACATATACATAGCATAATAATAATAATAATAATAATAATAATAATAATAATAATAATAACAATAATAATATAGACAAATGATTGAAGTAGAATGTACTGTAGAGATTGTACAGAAAGTTTACCTCTTAGGAACAGTAAGGAACATCAGAAGAGTTTTGGCAACCTGAAGGATTACTGAAATCATGTGGATATCTAAGGTTATAAGTTGTAATCTGTTGTCCCCATAAATACTACCAGGAATAAGACCAATGCTGAGTCAAGTTACACAATAATAATAATAATAATTTATTTCTTCATTTACATAATAATAATAATAATAATAATAATAATAATAATAATAATAATTTATTTCTTCATTTACATAATAATAATAATAATAATAATAATAATAATAATAATTTATTTCTTCATTTACATAATAATAATAATAATAATAATAATAATAATAATAATAATAATCCTTTCAACTAAAGGCACAAGGCCTGAAATTTTTAGGGAGGGGTTAAGTCGATTACATTGACCCCAGTACTCAACTGGCACATGATTTATCGATCTCGAAGGGATGAAAGGCAAAGTCAACCTTGGTGGGATTTGAACTCAGAATATAAGGATGGACAAAATGCTGCAATGCATTTTGCCTGACATGCTAATGATTCTGCCAGCTCACTGCCTAATAATAATAATAATAATAATAATCCTTTCTACTATAGGCACAAGGCCTAAAATTTTGGAGGAGAGGGCCAGTCGATTAGATTGACTCCAGTACGCAACTGGTACTTAATTTATTGATCTCGAGAGGAGGAAAGGCAAAGTCGACCTTGGCGGAATTTGAACTCAGAACGTAGCAACAGGCAAAATGCTGCTAAGCATTTTGCCTGGCATGCTAACAATTCTGCCAACTTGCTACCTTAGTAATAATAATAATGATAATCCTTTCTACGATAGGCACAGGGCCTGAAATTTGGAGGGACGGGGCTAATTGATTACATCGACCCCAGTGTATGACTGGTACTTAATTTATTGACCCCCAAAAGGATGAAAGTTAAAGTCAATCTCAGTGGAATTTGAACTTAGAAGGCAAAATGCCCCTAATTATTTTGCCTGGTGTGCTAACAATTCTGCTAGCTCGCCACCTTAATAATAGAGTGCAAACCTCTGCCAAGGCCACACCAATGTCCTCTCAATGATTAGCCAAAGATGATATTTAAAATGAGAATATCTGAAATAAACTCAACTGCTCTCACAAATGAGAATACTAAAAATGAACCTAACCACTCTCAGAATCCTTGTCTGGTACTGGATCAATCCCCAAATCTAACCAGTTCATGCAAGTTATGAGGCCAAACATCCCTGAAAGTTTCATCCAAATCCATCCAGCAATTCTTGAGATATCTTGTCCACGGACAAACAAATACAACCTCTGCCTTCCCTAAGGCAGAGGTAATAATAATTCTTTCTACTATAGTCACAAGGCTTGAAATTATATGGAAATGGTACACCAATTGAGCTTAAGTGAGATATCCTATGCCATCTTCATCAACACCACCTTGCTATTCCAAAAATAATCCTTACCGCCAAAGAAGGGTCCACCACGTTGTTTGAGTTCCTCTTCAAAATAATGAAGCTGGATTACCATCTTATTTATCAAAGTATCGGTTTCATCACCTTTATGTCTTCCAGCTACCTTCCTAAAGATTTTTAATATCTGCAATGTTGAATAGTAATGAGATGTAGGCATGGATAAAGTGGAAGGAGAGGATTTAGTGCAAAATTTTGAACATTCAGCTTATTTTGTTGACAGTAACTTTGGGTACTGGAAGCAAACACATTCACACATGTATGCACAAATATACACATATATAGGTAGAAAGAGTGAGAGATGGGGAGATAGATAGATAGATAGAGAGAGAGAGATTAAGACAAAGAGAGGGAGAGAGAGAAAGAAAGAAACATAAAGACAAAAAAACATTATAATGTCTGATGTCGGATAAGTGTGCATCGAATCAGCGATATCAAACAAGTGACACCAAATATTTATTGAATGAAAAGTTTTTTAAATACCCGTACAATTTTTGAATATGGGATAGCTGTGAGAATAGCCTAGCAAGTTGGGTAATTACTTTTAGAAGACGAGGTGAAAAAAAAAGTTACCGACAAGTACTCGAAACTTGCACCTTATTCACAGTTTCCAAAAATTCTATACCACTAAGCCAATATATATACACAAACAAGTTGCACGAGTAACTTCCACAATGAAACACACACACAGATAAACATACACACAAACGAAAGGCAATGAATTTGTGTGTGCATGTGTGTATGCGTGTGTGTGTGTGCATGTGTGTATGCGTGTGTGTGTGTGTGCATGTGTGTATGCGTGTGTGTGTGTGTGTGTGTGTGTGTGTGTGTGCGTGCTCAGTGACAAAACTTCATGCTGCATTACTTTTGCGAAGTTTTGTCAGTGAACAGATTGTGGTTTCAAAGTGACGAAAATATTTTGACACAAATGAAGTTTTAATGTTGAAGTGAAACTGGTAATACTTAAATACAGAAGTCCCTTAATTGTACTACTTAGATACAGCTGTTACGTACAAAACATTTTAAATGTACACTGTGTGGATGTGTAATGACACCCTGTCTCTAATCCTAGCCCACCCTAAAACTAACCCTAAAACTAACCCTAAAACTAACCCTAAAAACTAACCATCCCCTTCATATCGTTACGTAGATGCATTAGGACCTCTGTATTTAAGTGGGACATCTGTATTTAAGTAGTTCCATGAAACTAATGGTTTTTGTGCATTCTTGAATGGCTTACAAACAACTATGCTGCAATTATTTTAGTTTCAGCACACAATATCAGATCAAAACACTTGCAATGCAAGTATATCTCTGTAATTTAAAAAAATTACTGTGGATAAATGCCAGCAATGACATTCTCAGGCTCTCCAATATTTTAATTTATAAACAGAAACAATTGGGAGCAGGGGAGTGGGGTTGCAAAAAATTCATTATTTCTCAAATTTTCTTTTTTTATAGCATATAAATGTATTTATGGGGAAAAAATATTGAAAAACATCAATACATGCGAGGGTGATAAAGAAACGAGGAGGGTTGTCTTTGGCTGTGCTAGAAACAACAGCCAACTCACCCTTAAATCACTCACTTTTCCCTCTGAAAATATTAACAATTAAAAAAAAAATTTTTTACCAAAAATGCTCTTCTCATGGTTTTGAAGTGCAAAAAAAAATTTGCCTAAATAGGTATGGAGTAGGATGATGAGAGAGGGGGTGTGAAAAAAAAAAAGAGTTTGCAAAACTTTTTTCATACAAAGATGCCCCCTACTACCCTACCTCATTTCAAAGACTGTGGCTTAAAAAAATGGGGAAAATCACTAAAAAAATTTTCCCCACAAATTTTTTTATAATCATAATCTATGCCATTTGAAAGGGATTTGTATAAATTTTCATTCAAAAGATACCCATCTTCCTGAAAGTTATGAGGGAAAAACGTCAGATCGTGTGAATTTTTCCTCTCTCTACCCTTTTGGAAAAATTCTTTCCCATATACTCTGTATACTCTGAAGTCACAACATCTAAGTAGTATTCATAGAAAATTTTGTTAAAAAGTATCCATTTTTCTGTATGTTATGAGGCAATAAAGTTGGGAGCATATAAATCTGCAGTAATGCCCTTTTATTTATACGATTTTTTTTCATTTCATGTTTATTTCATTCATTGTTTGCAATGTTCTTTCTCTCCCTCCCCCTCTCTCTCTCTCTCTCTCTCTCTCTCTCTCTCTCTCTCATACACACACACTACAAAGCTTACAGATAGGCTGCTGAATTGAAATCTCTATGCTGCTTTGTGGGGTAGATAAAACTTGACAAACTGCTTCTCCCTCTGTTGTTGGACTACAGTGATGTTTGTTTAAGAAAGAGAGATTATGACTGTGATAAAATAATGAAAGTAATATTTACTAAGCAAGTGAGCTCTATTATACAAAGAAATAATTAGACATAAAATATAATAATTATTAGAATTGGGAATCAAATGTGAAAATATTATCAAGCGTCTTGCAGGAAACTACCCAGAGGGCGGTCTTTCTGCTAGTATATACTATTTATTAAAGCCCCCAAAAATCTTCACAAATTGTTACTCAGAGTTTCACATTATCAATCGTTGGATGGTTTTGTTTATAAAATATTACAACTGTTGGACAAACGGTAGAGAGAAACTCTGAGTAACAGCTTGTGAAGATATTTACAGCTTACATATTACTTTACATGTGTAAAATAAATAGCATATTACATTCATGCATAAAATTATTTAAGTATAGAGATTAACAACAGAAACTAGTGGAGGAGCTAAGGTGCTGAATTCTCTTATAATTCTTTAGTTATATCAAAACTTTATGAAACAACTTGTTTTTGAGTGATTTCTTAAAATATAAATGAGACAAGAGTCAATGTTTTAAAGGGAAGTACAAAAAGGACTGTACTTACCTTGTCCATAAGGCTGACTAACATCTGATCCTTTGCCTGACTATAGGGGTCGGTGGGAGTTAATGGTGGATTGGGGAAGATTTTCTCTAGATATTCATTGCAGATTATAGACTCGTAGATAATCTTGGAATCATGTTCAATGACAGGTACTCGACCTATAGGAGTCTTTTCAAGGAACCATTCTGGTTTGTGTTTGAGGTTGATGTTCACTATCTCATGCCTATATTTCAAACAACAGATTATAATAAGATGGTAGACATGAAAATATAACATGATTATATATATACATATATATATATATATTTATATCTACATGCACACAGGTATGTATATACATGTACACACACATACACATAGATATGTATATCCACATATATATGCATGAAGCATTGTCTGATATAGATAAATGCTTTCATATTATTTTTTAAAGCCAAAACAATGCAAATTATAAGTAAAATCCATTCTGCTATAAGCACAACCAGTGAAATTATGTGGGGAGGAGTTTAGTCAATTACATCATCCCCAGTGCTCAACTGGCCCTTATTTTATCAGCACTGAAAGGATGAAAGGCAAAGTCAACCTTGGTTGCATTTGAACAAATTATAAGAAATAACACAGGTCAATGGTTTGTACTGTTAACTTATATTTCAACTGTTCAGTGTTAGAACCCTTTCTTGAGGAAATCTTGTACAGTATAGAGTAGTCAGCTCATAATAACGCATCTCTGAAGATTTCCTGAACAAAGGGTTGAAACCCCAAACTACTGAAATACAAGGTCAAAGTACAAACCATCAATCAATATGATATCTTATAACTTGTTCAAATACTGCCAAGGTTGACTTTACCTTTAATCCTTTCAGGGTTGATAGAATAAGTAGTGGTAGAATATTGGGGTTGTTGTAATAGATTACAGCTCCCCACCATTCAAAATTTCTGGTCATGTGACTATAATACAAAGGATTATTTCTTACAACTTGTATTGTTTTGACTTAAAAAAAACAAACAAAAAAACATTTAAATGCATATATGCATCTATGTGTGTATATAAATATATGTATGCATGAATGTACGCAAGCAGAAGGAGACTGTGGTTATGAAGTTTGCATTGCAACTACACAGTTTTGGATTCAGTCCCATTACATGGAATCTTGTACAATGTGTTAGTCAATCTAAGGTTACAATTAGAAACACTTGCTCAAGGTGGAGCATGGTGGGATTGAACCTGGAAACATGGTTGCAAAGTAAACTGATTAATTACACAATCATGCAGAGATCAAATTACAATTAGGTACATATTGTACCTGACTGTATATCACAGGCAAGCACTGAAGGCATATAGCTTAGTGGTTAGGGTATCCGGCTCACACTTGTAAGGTTGTGAGTTTGTTTCTTGGTGGTGATTTGTGTCCTTAAGCAAGACACTTTATTTCATGTTGTTCCACTCCACTCAGCTGGCAAAACTGAGTAGTGTCTATATTTCATGCTGAATATCCATGAGAACTACATTAAAGCTGCATGTATCTGTGGAGGGTTCACCTATTTGCATGTTAATTTTATGATCAGGCTGTTCCATTGATCAGATCAACAAGAACAGTTCATTATCATAACCAACAGGGGTGCCAATTTAACATGTGCACATATGAACGCAAACTTACAAATATGCATAAACATGTAGTTATACACACATATACAGAATCTTCCTTTTGCACTCACTATATACATTACCTAGGTATGAAACACAGCCTCTCTCTCTCTCTCTCTCTCTCTCTCTCTCTCTCTCTCACACACACAGAATAAGATTCTTTATTCAATTAATATACGATTGTTGATTTTGTTTAGGTTAATTAGAGTGTGACGTTTGTAGGAGGTGAGGTAGGTGGATATGGTTGAGAAAATAGTTCAGTTTTGGGAGGGGTGGGGTAAGGGGAGTCTATCTTCCTTCTACATCACTTCTTTCACACCATGTATACACACACACACACACACACATATATGGCGTTAGGAAGGGCATCCAGCTGTAGAAATTCTGCCAATACAGATTGGAGCCTGGGATTTCACCAGTAGCCATCTGATTTCACCAGTCCTCAATCAAATTGTCCAACCCATGCTAGCATGGAAAGCGGACGTTAAACGACGATGATGATAATGATGGTAATAGAGAAAATTGAAAATGAAAATCTTCGGCAGTCAAACAGATTCCCAAATACATAAATGGAAACATTCAGTCAAAGTAGTTGAATCATATATATTTATACACATCAGCATAAATCTTGCATGTACAGGTATGGAGATTCTCCAAGGGTATAAAGAAAAAAAACCAAACATACATAAAAATATAGAAAAAAATATAAAAATATATATAAAAATACATATAAAAATTACATGTAAGGAGTTATGCGTGATAAATATTGGAGGTGCAAAATGAATGAGAGGTTGATAAATATAGGAATAAAAGTGTCAATTTTTTAAATGGCAAACCATCTCTGAATTGTCTAAGAATCACTTATACGTATATTTATATACATTTATATTTCTTCTATATTTTTATTCTTTATACTCTTGGAGAAACTTAATACATGTACATTGCATGATTTATGTTGATGTGTATAAATATATATGATTCAACTACTTTGATTGAATGTTTTCGTTTATGCGTTTGGGAATCTGTTTGACTGCCTAAGATTTGCGTTTTCAATTTTCTCTACTCTATATTTTTTCACATTGGCTCTCTATGAGCACTCTGTAAATAGCCCATACATTTTGAGACATATTTAATATTATACACCCACACACACATATATATATACATATATGTGTGTGTATATATATATATATATATATATATATATATATATATATTAGGTTGGCAAGAAAGTAATTTCGTTTTTCGCAAATAGATAGAGTTACGATATTTTTGAATGACTTTTGTTAATATTATGATTTTTTTCTTTTGACATTTGATAGTCGTTACTTTTAGCTTACTTTAGAAGCAAATTTTGCGTCATTTTGTTTACAATTGTTAGCTTAGTGTCAATTTTAACATGGAGTGCAAAAATGAACATTTTCACCATATTTTGCTTTTTTATTCTTGCAAAGGCAAGAAAGCTGCAGAGGCTCACAAAGAGATATATGTAGTTTATGGTGTCGATTGCTTAACAGAACGCACATGTCAGAAATGGTTTTAAAAATTCCGTTCTGGAGGTTTTTCACTCAAAGATGACCAACTAAAGTTGATGATGACCGAATCAAAGCCATAACTGAATCTGATTGTCATACAACTGTGTGAGAGATTGCAGAGAGATTAAATGTATTGCACACAACAATTGAAAATCACTTAAAATGTCTTGGACTTGTTAAGAAGCTCAATATTTGGGTTTCACATAAATTGAAAGAGATTCACTTAATACAACGAATCAATATTTGTGATAGGCATCTCAAACACAATAAAATCGACCTTTTTTTGAAATGAATCATCATTGGGGATGAAAAATGGATTTCCTACAATAACATCAATCGAAAATGATCATGGTCCAAGCGTAATGAACCAGCACAAACCACATCGAAAGCTGAATTACATAAAAAAGTCATGCTGTCAATGTGGTGGGATTACAAAAGTGTTGTGCATTTTGAGCTGCTTCCAAGGAACCAAACAATCAGTTTAGATATTTACTATCAATAATTAATGAAGCTGGAGGAAGCAATCAAAGAAAAATGGCTAGAATAGGCAAATCGTAAAGGAATTGTTTTTCACCATGATAACACTAGACCACACATGTCTTTACTAACTTGTGAAAAATTATTGGAGCTTGGTTGGGAAGTGATGACACATCCACCATATAGCCTCGACCTTGCACCATCAGATTACCATTTATTTCGAAGTTTGCAAAATTCTTTGAATGATAAAACTTTCAATAATGATGATGACTTGAAATTACACTTGCTTCAGTTTTTGGCTAAGCACCAGAAGTTCTATGAGCGTGGAATCCTGAAGTTGTCAGAAAGATGGCAAAAGAACATCGAACAAAATGCAAAAATATATAATTGATTAAAGTTAATTCTTTGTATGAAAAAAAAAAAGACTTTTATTTCACACTAAAAAACTGAAATTACTTTTCTGCCAACCCAATATATATATGGCTCGTCTACCTAGCGTTCATAATAATTTTTCTATCGTCTTGGCTCAACAACCCTCACCGTTTGTTTTTATTGTTTTGTTCTCACTGTGCTGTTCTTGTTAACACTTTCACTCTCTGCAAAAAATCCCAAATTTTATTTAATTTGCTTTGCGGGAAGGACTGTTTCAACAAAGTCGCGTATTGTCCTTGCCTTCGAAAGACAGAGTAGATGAAACAGGGACAATTGACGAAGGGGTACACTCTTTATGTTGCATGTCTCGTTTCTCTGTTTTTTTCGTTGTTCAAAATATGTTCGTTTTCTACGTTTTCGTTTCTCATTGTGGTTAACGTTTTTTTGATGTCCTGTACCCGTATATGCATGTATGTATACATATACATATAGTTATATATTATTCATATATATATATATATATATATATATATATATATATATATATTTATATATATATATATATATATATATATATATGCACACACACATATAGGCAAATTTATAAACGTCGCCAAAGTGACAGAGGTGCAAAGTGGTACCAGCATTGCTAGAAATAAGAGTTAAAATGACTCATTAGCCACAAAAGCACTATCTCCTTACAGTCTTAGATATAGCCATGTCACGTAATTTAAAATTTTGATGTAGAGTATCTTAATTCTTGTCAGTGGCTAAGATGCTCTGCATAGAAATTTAAAATCACATGATATGGCTATATCTGTGTAGGGAGCTTTGTCTCCCTTGTCAACTTAGTAAGATAGTGTTTCTGTGGCTAACAAGTCATTTTGACTCTTATTTCTAACAATACTGGTACCACTTTGTACCCTCTGTCACTTTAGTGACGTCTATAAATTTGCCTTTAGATTTTTCAATTGCTAATAAGCCACCCACATTATTTATATCTGTACATATATATATGTGTATATATATATCTATATATCTATATCTATCTATCTATCTATCTATCTATCTATATATATATATATAGATATATATATATATATATATATATATCTATATATATATATCTATATATATATATATATATATATATATATATAAATGTTAAAGAGGACAACAGACATTAAGGTAAGGCAAATATCTCAAGTCGTATACAATATTATTATTGGAAAAATTCAAAGTCATATAGCTGTTTCTGGGATATCCCTGAGTATAAGATATTCCATCATCAGAGACAAATGGGGAAAAAAATAGAGAAAATGAGAATGGTATATATTAATGAGAGGATGACAAAGAGGAAGGGAGTAAAAGAATAAGGAGATGGAGAAAAATAAGAAAAAAGAAGCATAAAAGTTCATAGTTCAGCTTTCTGATATTGTAGAAACAAGAGTATAAGTCCATAGGTGCAATCCTGCATAGATCCATGTGGGTTTTTGTTTGTTGGCACTCCGTCGCTTACGACGTCGAGGGTTCCAGTTGATCCGATCAACGGAACAGCCTGCTTGTGAAATTAACGTGCAAGTGGCTGAGCACACCACAGACACGTGTACCCTTAACGTAGTTCTCGGGAATATTGAGCGTGACACAGTGTGACAAGGCTGACCCTTTGAATTACAGGCACAACAGAAACAGGAAGAAAGAGTGAGAGAAAGTTGTGGTGAAAGAGTACAGCAGGGTTCAGCACCATCCCCTGCCGGAGCCTCGTGGAGCTTTAGGTGTTTTCGCTCAATAAACACTCACAACGCCCGGTCCAGGAATCGAAACCGCGATCCTATGACCGCGAGTCCGCTGCCCTAACCACTGGGCCATTGCGCCTCCACCCATGTGGGTTAAAATGTATACATATGTGTGTGTGTGTGTGTGTGTGTGTGTGTGTGTGTGTGAGTCTTTGTGTCTGTGTCCCCCCCACCCCCACCATCGCTTGACAACTGATGTTGGTGTGTTTGTGTTTATGTAACATAAACACACATATGCATAGTGTATATAAACGGATGAGTGTGTGTGCGTGCGTGCGTGTGTGTGTGTGTGTTGGTGTTTCTGTTTTTCTTAGTATGTAAACAAGTATATTTGATCCACACCTTTTCAAAGAATAACTAGGTTTCACCTTTATGTGTGTGTGTGTGTGTGTATGTATGCATGCATGTTTATATCATTAAAAAATAAACACCTTTCACCTATATATATATGTGTGTGTGTATATCATTATGTAAATGATCAGGTATACGTTAAACGATGATGATGATAATATATCCCTATACATAAACTTGCATATATATATAGACACACACACGCATCATATGTTTTCACATAAATGTGTGAAACGATACTTTTATGTCACATAAAAGTAATACTTTAAACACACAGGCAATGGAAGCACATTGACAATGAACCATTCTTTAATAAACTGTGAATTTGCATAATAATAATAAGCATTTCTGATATAAGCAAGGCATAATGGGGATAGTAATGGTTGAGTGCAAAAGTTTACTTTGAAGTTACATAGTCCTGTGTTGAATCCCCACACTTAGCACTTTGGGCATGGGCCCTTCTTCAATAGCCTTAGGTTGATCAATATCTTGTGAGTGAAATCTGATAAATGGAAACTGTCTCCTTTACTTATTTCAGTCATTGGATCGCGGCCATGCTGGGGCACCACCTTGACAAATTTGTAGTCAAGTGAATCACACCCAGTACTAATTTTTGCTTTTTAGGTGTGGGATTTATAGTTTCAGTCTGTTTTGCCAAACTGCTAAGTTGTAGATATGTAAACAAACCTTATCTGGTTGTCAAGCAGTAGTGGGACACACATACACACACACATAAATGATGGGCTTCTTTCAGTTTTCTTTTCCCAAATTCACACACAAGGGCTTTGGTTGGCCCAAACTATAGTAGTAGACACTTATCCAAGGTGCTGAGTAGTGGGACAGAACTCAGAACTACATGGTTGGGAAGTAAACTTCTTACCATAAGCCATGCGAACACCTGAAAAGTTAGATGTATATATAATGTAAGACTGTATATATATATATACATACATACATACATACATACATACATGCATACATACATACATACATACATACATACATACATACATACATACATACATACATACATACATACATACATACATATATATATATATATATATATATACACACACACACACACACATATATATTACTGTATATACACACACACACATATGTATATACAGATATATACGGAAGCCAGACAGCTGCTCTGGCAGTGATCCTGCTCGGATGGTGTGTGTATATATATATTAGGTTGGTGCATAATTATTGCAGCTTATTTTCAATAAATTTTATTCAGCAAAAACAATAACAACATTTAACAAAAACATCTTTAAATGATTATTCTGGAACATATTCACCATCTACTTCAATTTCTGCCCAGCGTTTTGTCTACATTGGTGTTTTATTTAAATTTTTGTTGAATAAAATTTATTGAAAAAAAGCTGCAATAATTATGCACCAACCTAATGTGTGTGTGTGTGTGTGTATGTGAATGTATATATATGCATTTATTGTGTAACTATGTAAACATATCTAATCATATGGCAATTTATATTTGTGTATAAATGTATTTGTGTGTGTGTATATATATATATATATATATATATATATATATATATATATATATATATATATATATGTGTGTGTGTTTTTATATTATTAATAAATTCATAAAATTATCAATAATATTCGCAGGAAATCAATATTTAATATTTCGAAAGATATATATCCAATATGACATGGTAAATATAATAAATTTAAAATTTAAAATATACGAAATATAAAAATAAATATATATAAAAATATGAATGTAGATAAAGATACATGTGAATATAAATGCATATAAAAAATTTATGCGTAATTAAGCATGAATATTATAAAGTCCAAAATTTAAAAAATCTAAAATTTAAAAAATTAAACATCTGACGATCGTTTCGCGGATATTATTGTAACACCAATGTAATCAAAAGATCAGCATACTATCAATAATTCCGCTCATTAGGATTCTATTCATATCTACTATGTAATTATCCCTACAAGAAAAAAATAATGAATATAGAAAATTATCATTAGTTAATTTAAACAATTAATTCTTTATATACCAACTAATTTAAATAGATAAAAGAGTTGTTGTATTGAAGATGTAATTGTTTATATAGTTTTTGTTGTAGTTACACGTAGGAGAAGACTTAGATACTTAATTATATACATTTATAAACACACATATAATATTATTGTATGCTGTGATAACAAACGATTATCTTGGTCATAAAAGGGTTTCAATTGGAATCTGTTTGAGATATAATAAAGTGAATTTCAATGGTTGTGGATTGCACGTATTTGATTGTATTATCCATTAAAACGTTTTTGTTGTTTTTTAATTGTAATTGATGTAAGAGTGAATAATTAATGCTCACCCTCATAAAACAGACATCTGAATTAATTTTTACAATCCAGCCGTCCTTTCCAGACGGGATTTCATCTTTCTGCACTGATTCACCCTGAAGTGACTTATATATAATTGAACTGTGATTATCATCATCATCATCATCATCATCATCGTTTAACGTCCGCTTTCCATGCTAGCATGGGTTGGACGATTTGACTGAGGACTGGTGAAACTGGATCGCAACACCAGGCTCCAATCTAAATTTGGCAGAGTTTCTACAGCTGGATGCCCTTCCTAACGCCAACCACTCAGAGAGTGTAGTAGGTGCTTTTACGTGTCACCTGCACGAAGGCCAGTCAGGCGATACTGGCAACGGCCACTCTCGAAATGGTGTCTTTTATGTACCACCCACACAAGCCAGTCCAGGGGCACTGGCAACGATCTCGCTTGAAAATCCTACGAAGGCCAGTCAGGTGGTACTGGCAACGGCCACGCTCAAAATGGTGCATCTTATGTGCCACCCGCAAAAGAGCCAGTCCAGGGGCACTGGCAACGATCTTACTTGGCTTGCCGGGTCTTCTCACGCACAGCACATTTCCAAAGGTCTCGGTCAGTAGTCATCGCCTCGGTGAGGCCCAATGTACGAAGGTCTTGCCTCACCACCTCAGCCCAGGTCTTCCTGGGCCTACCTCTTCCACGGGTTCCCTCAACTGTTAGGGTGTGGCACTTTTCCACGCAGCTATCCTCATCCATTCTCACCACATGTCCATACCAGTGCAATCGTCTCTCTTGCACACCACAACTGATGCTTCTAATGTTCAGCTTTTCTCTCAAGATACTTACACTCTGACGGGTATTCACATTGACATTACACATCCAACGGAGCATACTGGCTTCATTCCTTGCGAGCTTACGCATGTCCTCAGCAGTTACAGCCCATGTTTCACTGTCATGTAGCATGGCTGTTCGTACACATGCGTCATACAGTCTGCCTTTTACTCTGAGTGAGAGTCCCTTTGTCGCCAGCAGGGGTAAGAGCTCTCTAAACTTTGCCCAGGCTATTCTTATTCTAGCAGCTACACTTTCAGTGCACCCACCCCCACTACTAACTTGGTCACCCAGATAGCGGAAACTATCGACTACCTCTAGTTTTTCACCCTGGAATGAGATAGAAGTTGTTTCCTGTTTGTTTACAGTCTTTATTGCACCTGAACATCTGCCACAAACAAAAACTAACTTCCTAGTTAACCTGCCTTTGATGTTGCTGCACCTCTTATGTGTCCATAGCTTGCACTGGGTACATCTTATAGAGTTACTACCTACTCCTTTTCTACATACTGAGCAGGGCCATCTACCTGAAGGGGTTTGTGTTTTATCTACCTTCCTACTTATTAGGATTTTGGTTTTAGCTAGGTTGACTCTAAGGCCCTTCAATTCTAGACCTTGCTTCCACACCTGAAACTTCTCCTCTAGTTCTGATAGTTCTGATAGTGACTCCGCAATTATGTATATCAGAAAAAAAATATATATAAATTGGAACAATTTGTTGGACTTTTACGGTTTTTATAATTATTTATATAATATTATGTTATGTTATATACTATATTCATAGTATTTAATGTAATATTGTAATATAAATAAATTGTTGAATGTCAATAGAATATCTTTAATTTATCTTTATTATTGAATTATACCAATATTTATATGGTATCCAACTGAAGTACCAGTGAATTGGATGTTTAACACACACTTTGAAGGATTTCTTTTCCTCAGTTTGGTACTTTATATATATACATACATATATATATATATATATATATATATATATATATATATATATATATATATATATATATATATATATGTTGAACCAAGTGAATTTGTAGTTGTGACCAATGCCAGTGCCGCCTGACTGGCACCCATGCTAGTGGTATGCAAAATGCACCATTTGAGCATGACCGATTCCAGTGCCACCTGACAGGCACCCATACCAGTGGCATGTAAAAAACGCCATTCGAGCATGGCCAATGCCATTGCTGCCAGACTGGCACCCATGCTGTGACACCCACTACACTCTCAGAATGGTTGGCATTAGGAAGGGCATTCAGCTGTAGAAACTTTGCCAAATCAGATTAGATCCTGGTGCAGCATCCTGACTTGCCAGTTCTCAGTCAAACTGCCCAACCCATGCTAGCATGGAAAGCATACATTAAACGACGACGACGATGATGATGATGCTATAAATATATATATATATATATATATATATATATATATATATATATTTATATATATATGCACAGGGGTGGGGGCTGAGAATTTCCTGGCTTTGGGTAAAAGAAACAAGACGATCAGTTAATTATGATTTTATCCAACATATAATAAGTCAGTGTAAATCTGAGAGGGGAATACATTGCATAAAATCACAATTAACAAATCCTCCCGTATTTTCTTATGCCCAAAGCCAAGAACTTTTCAGCACTTGCTTGTGTGTACATACATACATACATACATAATACATACGTAATACATACATACATACATAATACATACACACACACACACACACACACACACACACATATATATGTATGTAGTGTTGTTAAGTATATAATAGTACAGTTTATGTAGTTCAAACAATTCGTTGGACAGTTGTGAACAGCCACAGGAAAAATTCAGAGTAGACTACTTTGTTATAGTGTGTGTATTTATATATATGTACATACATACACACACACACACGTGAATACATAAACATATACATAAACACATAGACAAACAGTTGAATTTCACGTATATATGCATTACAGTGACATAAGAAACTTCAATTAAATAAGATTGTCCTTGTAATAAAAAAATAAAAGCTCCCTTTAATACTGATTAAATTCTAAATTCTAAAAGCAAGGGAGACAATTTTAATCATGATAGACTTTAGGAAAATACAGTGCAGCTAATTGTAGTTCTGTTCTTTGAAGCCAACGTGTTGAAAGCAGCAGACATGTTTCAGTCTTGTTAGGCCTCATCAACGAAGTATATTCACTTCAGTTGGCAAGACTTAGAAGTGATCAGCTAAAATTTTTTGGTTTATTTAATTGTTTTGGCAGACAGGGAAATGGTCATGGCCCTTGTATGCTTTCTGAAAGCAGTGAAATTGTTGCTGTCAATGTTTTGATTAAACTGTTACCTGTCAACAAGTGTAGGAAAGACATGAGCAGAGGAAAAGAGTTCAAGGAATGATGTTCATGGGAGGAAGACTGGGTCGAGTGGTTAGTGAGGGAGGTGAAATATTCAACACCACATGTGCCATGAGAGGAGAAGGAGGAGGAGAGATGAGTGAGTCAGGAGTGCCTGTGTAGAGTCAGCACAAGATCAGTCAACTCTGAGGGTCACAGTGACTATTATAGTTGTGGAAGAAAAAGCAAAGGAAGGAGAGAGAGTATACCCGAGGGCCAGAGACTGAATGACATAAAAGCTGTGGGTGACTTTATGGCAATCTGTCAAGTGACCTGTCTCTGGAAGCAGCCTGGGATGCTTGGGTGTTCAATAGTAGCAATGCAATGTCCAAAAAGTGGGAGCAATACTTGATTGTGGACCAAACCTGAACTGTGTAGAGTGTCAGTGATTGTGGGGTGGGAGGTAGATGCTGAAGTATTTTCCAGTTTGTAATATAGGGAATTGGAAAAACTTCAAAAGTTGACAAAATTTCCTTCTTGGAGTTAAGCGTGTTTAAAACTCTCAAGGCACCAAGCAAGGGAGGTAACTCTAAAGAAAGGATTTCTAAGTACTAAGCATAAATAGGCACAGTATAGCTGAATGGTTAAGGAATTCCTTTATCAACCACATGCAGCTGGGTTCAGTTCTGTTGTGTGGCATGATGGGCAAATGTCGCTTCCTATAGCTTTGTGTTGACCTTTATGTAGAGAGTGAAATTCGGTAGATGGAAAGTGTATAGAAGATTGTTGAGTGGATTGTACTTGTATTTCAAAAGTACAACTTTGTTACACTCTGCATCATGCTGATTCTGTTTTAGTATTTACGTTTGTGGAAAGCTCAGCTACTTACACATTAACTGAAGAGGAGGTAATACAGTTGACCGACAGAGATGGACTAAATAAAGCTCGGATTTGGGGAAAGGAGTTAGTCATTTAAATCCACCCCTTCTACTTGACAGATATTTTATCAATCCCAAATGGTTGAAAGGCAAAGTTGACAGTGGAATTTGAACTCAGAATGTAAAGAGCATAATCTTATAGAATTTTAGGGAAATGTAAAGAATGTAATTCAGAGTGGGTCTTGTTACATTTAAAGCAAATATTACCAGTGATTGACTACCACAACCTCCAGTCTTGAGTTCCAATACTCCAAGTTAAGGAAGCCTGCTCCATGCAGTCACTTGGTTTGCTTGGAAACAGCAAAAAAAAAAAAATCTCTTTCAGAGTCTTATTATCTTAAAATTGTTAAAAAAATAATAATAAAATGAAATAAAAAAAAAAAGGAAAGGGAACAACTTTATTGCTGGTCAAAAATTAGACAATTCAACTATGACCACACAATCAGCATGGTGAACATCTGAAGTCCTCTGTAGGGTAATGGTAGGAAATATCTGGTGAAGTCAGACCTAGATGTTTCACCAGTTCTCTACTTTCTGTAACTGTATATTTGCCATTATACAGCAAGGGACCCAATAAGGAGCTTCTATGTTAGAAACAGCAACTAAATCATCCTCAGATCACATCTTATTGTCTTTAAAAAATATAGGATATATACACTATTTGACTAAACTACTGGTAAGTCAGTAGTGTTTATTTTTCATAAATTTCAGCCTTCACTTCATGTGTAAACTAATTTAAATCAATTAGACACATTAAATGACCATCAGGTGTATACAAATTTGACCGTGGACAGAAAAAATGGAGGTCAATGTGTTTATATTCTCATCAGTAATTATTGAATTCACTCTTACCTAACCGTTATGAAAGTGTGTTTAAAGCCATAATTATTAGATAAATTATTGAGTCTCATGGAGGCAATGACAATTTATTAAGACTTCTGGTGATTTGCTGTGCTTGAGAAGACACATCAAGCTAAGTGAAATTGTGGTCATGGGCAGTACTGGTGACATGTAAAAGACACCTTTGCCAGTGACACATAAAAGACACCTGTGCTGGTGACACATAAAAGACACCTGTGCTGGTGACATGTAAAAGACACTCAGTACACTCTTGAGAGTGGTTGGTATTAGGAGGGGCATCCAGCCATAGAAACCAAGCCGAATAAGACTGGAACTTTGTGCAGCTCTCCAGCTTACCAGCTCCAGTTAAACCATCTAACCAATGCCAGCATGGACAGTGGCTGTTGAATGATGATGATGATGATTCTTTTAAAACAGGTAGACTAATCAAAATATTTGACATACTTTTGGCTGTCAATTTAATTAAATAAATTACTGATATGTCACATGGTTTTAAATACATTTGCATAGAGTTCAGTTAAGAGTTGGGAGATGAGAATGTAAAAATGTTTGACAGTATAGTCCACTTGGTTCTTTTCTTTCTGTCTATAAGTACAACAGCCATTTATGACTGACCAATGTATCTAATAAATTTAATTAATTTTATAAAAGCTGTGACAGCAAAAATCTAAGGGTTTTTGTGAAGTTTAGTATGTAGGGGATGGTCATATCTGGAACACATTTGGTGCTGGACCTGTTTGATCATTATTAACCTAGGGTTGAATAGCTCTAATAGCAATGTGCTACATAATTGTTAAGCAGGGTCAACCAGTTTAGAAGAGGGTAAGTGGTGTCTACATGACCACAACAACAGCTTCCACAACAATAACGAGAACAATAGCTGCAACAACAATAAGAACAACAGTAAACAGCTACAGAAATAAGAACAACAGTAAACAGCTACAGAAATAAGAACAACAGTAAACAGCTGCAACAACAATAAAAAAATTTACCACACTGACAACAATAACAACAGCCATAAGGATACTATTATCAACAACAACAATACTGGATCTACAAGGGCCACAAAAATTCAATCGTGATACACACACACATGCATGCACTCTTTCTTTCTTCCTTCCTTTCTTTCTTTCTTCCTTCCTCCCCCCCTCTCTCTCTCACACACACAAATAGATATTCAGACACACGACAAAGCTTCTATTTATCAGCTGACTGGCTAGACATAACAGCTATTCTCTCAAAGTAGAACATATGGAATAAAGTAGTCCTTGGTGCACTGTGTCTGAACAAAAAAAAACAACAAAAAAACAAAAAAGAAAAAGGATTTACAATACAGGAATACCATTTAAGGCAGGTTTGCTCAATCTGAGCTGAACTGGAGAGGGAGACAGAGGAAGAAGAGAAGAACAGCAACAATCACACACACACACACGCATACACTAGATTAACAATGAAGATTAGTTTTTTACTCACGGAATACGTTTATGTTGCAAAACCAGTCTGGTTCTTTCAGCAAAAGGACAGAACCTCATACTGTAGAGGCGCAAAGTACCTGGCTCTAGTTTAGGACATTTGCTTCCTGGCATGGAGTAGAAGAAAACAAAAGAGATTACACTTCGTTCTTGTATTTAGTTTGCAAAATTCTTGATGTGAGTTCATGTGTTGAAACAAATTGTGTCTTGGGAGAGGCATTACACCAATAATAATAATGGCTTCATATTTTAACACAAGGCCAGTAATTTCGGAGGAGGGGTTAAGCTAATTACATCGACCCTAGTGTCCAACTGGAACTTATTTTATCGACCCTGAAAGCATGAAAAGGAAAGTTGACCTCACCAGAATTTGAACTCAGAACATAAAGACAGATGAAATGCTGCTAAGCATTTTGGCCACTGTGCTAACGATTCTGTCAAGCTCACCACCTTATTAATTACACCAATAATAACACATGCACTGGTTCAATACCACTTCTTTATTGTTAGTCAATTGGATTGCGACCTTTTCAGTGACATAGTGTCTGAGTGAGAGAGGATGTCACTGAGTCACTGAAAAGATCGTAAACAGCAATGAAGGAACTTTGATGAACAAATAACTGATTTATTGGTTAAACAGCACATTGAACAAACAATTGATTAGTTAGTTAGTTGGTAAGATATTTAACCAATTGGCTAACAATAAAGAAGTGGAATTGAAAATAAGAACAATAATTATAACACACACCCATGTGTGTTATTATTATACATACACACCTGTATCATTATCATTTAACATCTATTTATCCATGCTTGCACAGGTCAGTCAGAATTTGTTGAAGTAGATTTTTAATGGCTGAATGATCTTCCTGCCATCAAGTCTTACCTGTCTGTAAGTAACGTAATACTTCCTCATGGAGGACAGGAAATGATCAATGTTGTTTGTGCGATGCTGATGCTCATTTACAATCATCACATGTCAAGACAAGAGTACACACAAACACACACATATATATATATATATACATATATGATGAGTTCCTTTCAGTCTCTTCCAACCAAATTCATTCATATTGTTTTGTTTGGCTTGGGGCTATAGTAGTAGACACACAGGAGTACTGGGATGGAACCCAAGACCATCTGGTTGTGAAGCAAGATTCTTAATCACATAGCCGGGCCTGTGCCTCACACACACACGCACACACATGTATCACCATCATCATTTTATCATCTTTTCAATTTAATGAGTACTTTTCCATGCTTGCATGGGTCAAACAGAGTTGAGGCAGATTTTCTATGGCTGGATGCCCTTCCTGTATCCAACCTTAATCTGTTTCCAATGACTAGACCTATTACATACAGGAAATGAATGACATTGCTTGTATGACAGTGACAATCATTTACAACTATATGTGATATCAAGACAAGGAGACTCAAATGCGTGCACACACACACACATGATGGGCTTCTTTCAGTTTCTGTCCACCAAATCTATTCACAATACTGTGATCAGCTCTATACTAAAAGATAATTGCCCAAGGAACCAAGGTGTATATGGCACCTTGGCCTAGTGTCTTCCACTATAATCCCAGGTTAACCAAAGCCTTCTTATTGGATTTGGTAGAAGGTAACTCAAAGAAGCCAATGTGTGTATGTGTGAGTGAGTGTGTGTGTTCCCTAGTCTTCATATCACATGGTAGTCATAAATGAAGGTCACATGTCTGGGCATGAGAAAATGTAAGCTGTCTCAATAAACTCTGCCTGACTCATGCAGACATGGAGAAGTAGAGGTTAAAATGACAATTATGATGATCAACATTATATATGTGTATATATATACACATATATATATATGTACAAATATTATAAATACATGTATAATATACATATAATATATATATATAATACATATGTATATATATTATATGTATCTATATAATATATGATCATCATCATATCGTTTAACATCTGTTTTTCATGGATGATTTGACAGAAGGCTGCGTTCAACTAGTCATCAGTGTAGGTATGGTTTCAACAGCTGGATGCTCTTCCTAACACCAACCACTTTACAGAGTGTCCCAGTAGTATTTTATGTGGCACCAGTATGAGTGCTTTTATATGTGGAGCCAGCACGGGTGCCTTTTACGTATGATATACACATGTGTGTATACATACATTCATACATGTATATTCACACATACAATAATGATAAATGAAAATATATCACAAATAACATTTGTGATAAATATTCTTAATTTATTGAAATTATTTTCTCTTTGAGAGAAAACCAAACAAATGCCTGATAGTAAACAGCCACCAACTCACTCCAAAAAAAGAAAGTGAAGTACACTTTTGGGGCAGTTGTTGCTTAACTGATCGTTATTGAGTTTGATCATTTCTTCGTGGTGGGTATCACGATCGCTACTTATATTCTTTGTACGATGTTTTAGGCACAAAGCAATCCCTCTCTTTACACTGTATGGATGGCAGGAATTGAAGTTGAGGTATTGTCCAGTAAAGGTCGGCTTGCAGTATACAGATGTCCTGAATCCATACTTGGTGCGTGTTATTAATACATCCAGGAATGCGAGCTGATTGTCTTTTTCCTTTTCAATTGTGAACTGTATGGATGGCTCTATTGAGTTCATATGATCTATCAGCACTTGGACATCTTCCTGGTGGGGGCCAGAATATGAAGGTGTCATCAACATATGGCAGCCATAAGGTTGGTTTTAGTGGTGTTGATCCTAAAGCCAAATTTTCAAAGTATTCCATGTATATATTGGCTATTACCGGTGATAATGGGAAACCCATAGCTAAGCCCGCCTCCTGTCGATATATATATCAGTGTCCATACTGAAGTAGGTAGTTTCTACACAGAAGGTCAACATTTCCATCAAGTTTTTTATGTCTGTAGCAGCACAAGCTGTCAGCGCAATATTGGGTGAGATCTCACGGCAGCCATTAACATCTCTGAGACTGGAGCGAGACCTCACCTGCATCCATTTGCCATGTGCGAGCTCACAACGAGGCTCGCGATGGCAAACTATAAAAAGAAAGAAACCACGAGGTTTGATCCTTCTTTCCCATTGCGACCGCTAGCAGAACACACTTCATTAGCTCGTCCTCTAGACTAGTCCGCTTATCGCATCTCCTGAGGCAATGTCCCACGTAACGGAGAACGACGAATTCATACCGCATGAGATGGCTGCAGAAGAGCAGCATACCACACCTTTGTATATATTGTAAATAAAACTAATGAAGAACCTGCGTTTTGCCTAATACTTCTTTACTCAACAGCTGGAGCCTTAGCAACACGAAGATAAGAAATTGATGGGAGAAAGGCGATATTCAACCGATATCCAGAACCTTGCCTCCCATTATATGTCTTTGATCAGAGCTCTGTTGGATCAGTTTTGAAAACAAAACAAAAAAGAAACTGGCAAATTGTACCGTGGATGACACGCGCCACTCGATCTGCTAGAAATAGAAGCTAAAGTTTCCCCCATTAAAACCTATTGAAGATTCTTAAAACAATGGATAACTTAGTACTCTGCACTATATCTAAAAAAAAAAAAAGATCAGCTCGATTAAATCTGACCTGGGGTTAAATAGCAATAAGAACAACCACTGTATGCGGAAGTAACGATGGCTACATTATGTAGTTGCTCGAGCTGCATGAAATAACAGCTAAATCTCGATCAAATTACAACCTACTATCTTGAAATAAATGAAAAATACATTGGTTAAGGTAATCCTACAGACTACACACAGGCTAATACGGGAACCTCTTAATGCTCATTCGAAATGTTAGAAATATCAACCAAATCTTTCTGAAATAACTTTCTACTCTCTTAAAGAACATAGTTATTGTTAGAGAAGGTAGGGTGGAACTTTGTAACACCGACAAAAATTATGAACGACACCGCTCTCCTACAACCGGTGATTGCTCGAGAATATATAAACATTTGTCCTATTCTGTATTATTTATATATATGTATACACAC